>NC_052164.1:929062-966117 GCF_902713615.1 Scyliorhinus canicula
AATCGCTCCCTCCATCCCCACTCCACTCCCCTCCACCCCATCCCCCTCCCTTCCAACCCCTCCCCTCCACCCCCACTCCCCTCCACCCCTTCACTCCCCTCCATCCCCTCCACCCCCTCTCCTCCACCCCCACTCCCCTCCACCCCCTCCCCTCCACCCTCCTCCACCCCCCTCCACTCCCACCCCCCTCCACTCCCTTCCAACCCCCTCCACTCCCCTCCACCCCCCCTCTACTCCCTTCCACCACCCCCTCTACTCCCTTCCACCACCCCCTCCACTCCCTTCCACCCCACCTCCACCCCCCTACACTCCCCTCCACCCCCCCGGTCCACCCTCTTCACCCCCCCAACCCCCTGTCCAATCCCACCAACCCTCCACCCCCACACTACCCCCACTTGCTCCCTCCATCCCCACTCCAGCCCTCTCCGCCCCCAATCGCTCCCTCCATCCCCACTCCACTCCCCTCCCCTCCACTCCCTTCCACACCTCCTCCACTCCTGTCCACTCCCCTCCACTCCCTTCCAACCCCTTCCACCCCCCTCCACTCCCTTCCACCTACCCTACACTCCCCTTCACCCCCCCTTCCACCCCCCCCCCCCCCAACCCCCCTGGCCAATCCCTCCAACCCTCCTCTCCCCTCCCCTCCTCCCCCTCCCCTCCACCCCCCCCTCCACTCCACTCCCCTCCACCCCCTCCGTCCACCCCCTCCACCCCATCCTCCACCTCCTCCTACCCTCCACTCCCTCTCCACACCCCACCCTCATCCTCCATCCCCTCCACCCTTCCCCTCATTGACTGATGTCCCCAAATGCATCCTTGTTTCCCTGACTCCTCCGTCCACTACGGGAGCAGAAGGTTCCCAGGCAGCTGTCGGGATTTTGCTCTGTGACTGTTTTTACTGGGGTTTAAGGTCTAAGAAATTCCAACTTCAAACTTGGCTGATGGTGTTACTTCCTGTGGGTCATCTGCCCCTCTGGGACTGAGATATTGGTCACCCTGTGGCAGATATGTGAAATCTGACTGACTCCCAGAGCTTCCCCCTGGCCTTGGGAAGCAGGAAACAGGTGGAGTACCACAGCCAGTTCTCCCTCTCTCTCTCCCTCGTGTTCTGTTTCCTCTCTTCCTGCGTGAGTGTAATGATGTGTGTTCACCCGGTGGATGATGAGCATTTGGTGAAGGCAAGTATCAGGAGAAGCATCAAGTTCAGACACTGAATTGCAGACATCAATGTATCCATTGGAGCACTCCAGGATCAATAACAGTTCATGTTTCTATCCACCTCTGACGGGTCACATTCCCTCAGAAAATATTTTCTTTTGTGTTCGGTTCGTACTCTCGCTGAAAATGCCAACCTTTAGCTGTCACTGTCACCACATCTACCCGAGTCCAAAGCCTCCCAGTTTCAAACCTGCCACATGAAGAGGGCGAAATGGATTAAACCCTTTGTACCTCAGAGCCGTTGGATTGAGGCCGTTGGCATCATTATCAGAAACATAGCAATTAAAACTATTTGTTGAGTATCTAGTTATAATTATGTAAATTGCTATTAGCCAAATGAGAAGTGATCAGACGATTCCTGTGTAAGCTGGACACCTCAGTTGGTGCTACTGTGTGAGATGGAGCAGGAATGCTCCCTGTCTGTGAATGGGTTAACACCTCCTCATTGTATTTCTGGATCCCTCACACTTTCTGGCTTGTAAACTGAGAACTGTCAGCTCATACACATGAGTCGGAGCTTGTACTCCAAGCCAAGTGGCACATTGGATCAGATGGGATGGGCTTTGCAAATGTTGAAAAGCTATGGATTGATCGGTATTGCAGGAGCTGTGTGTTTACTGGTGCAGATCAATAGGGTGTGAAATATCAGTTCAGATTTGTAGATTCAAACCAGCTCAGTTTGAATTCACTGTCGGTGTAATATAATGAAATGGCAGCTGTAATAAGAATGAACAGCAACCTGACATAGTGAATTCTGTCTGCGTTACATCTTCACTCATAATTCACAAATGTAAACAGCAACATTGGATATGAGGGAGCAGCTCATTCACAACCACAGCCACAAGATGGTTGGTTTTCTTCCCTGGAGGACATGAGTGAAGAATTTTACAACAATTCAAATGTTTCATGGTTATTTTTAACAATAAAAACGTGTCTGGGCTTCACATGCACCATAGCAAAGGGCAGCAGAACAGAGTCAAACAGCATTCCTCAGTCAGGAAGGCAGACTGAGGATTGTCACTGCGTCATGATTTCTAGAATCTTACGCGAGGCCACTCAGCTCATTATATTGGTGCTAACCCCTCTGAAAGAACTGTCCAATTAGTCCCTTTCCCCAATCTTTCCCCAAAACCCTACAAAACTTTGCATTCAAATATTTATCCAAATGTTTTTGAAAGTTATTATTGAACCTGCTTTCACTGTCAGTCAGAACATATGACCTAAGGAAAGGCGGTGTTGTGATATTGTCACTGGACTAATAATCCAGAGGCTCAAAATCCCACCATAGCTGACGGTGAAATTTGAATTCAATAAAAATCTGGAATTAAAAAAGTCTAATGGTGACCATGAAACCCATTGCCCATTGTCCATTGTCCATTGCCCATTGCCCATTGTCCATTGCCCATTGTCCATTGCCCATTGTCCATTGCCCATTGCCCATTGTCGTAACAGCCCATCTGGGTCACTAATGTCCTTTAGGGAAGGAAATCTGCCGTCCTTACCCGGTCTGGCCTACATGTGACTCCAGACCCACAGCAATGGGGTTGACTTTTAACTGCCCCCTCACTGAAATTGCTGAGCGAGACACTCAGTTGAAGGGCAGTTAGGGATGGGCAACAAAAGCCGGGCTACTAGGGACGCAAAGGCCGGAACACCGGCCTCTATCGCCTCCTGCACTCCCGGTTCCTCTGCAACTCTAAATATTGCGAGTCCCCAGCCTGGCTTGACCCTGGATCCCACCACCCTCGACACCATCCTTGCTACCCCCTTCCAAAATTCCCCCAGCGTTGGGCATGCCCAGAACATATGGGTGTGGTTCGCTGGACTCCCCGAGCACCTAGCACACCTGTCCTCTCCCCCGAAAAACCTACTCATCCTCGACCCAGTCATGTGGGCCCGATGCAGCACCTTGAACTGTATGAGGCTAAGCCTCGCACATGAAGAGGAGGAGTTCACCCTTTCCAGAGCATCCGCCCACGTCCCCTCCTCAATCTCCTCACCCAGCTCCTCTTCCCATTTACCCTTCAGCTCCTCCACCGAGGCCTCGTCTACCTCCTGCATGACGTGGTACACGTCCGAAATCCACCCCCCTCAAACCCACACCCCCGAGAGCACCCTGTTCCGTACCCCACGTGGGGGCAACAGAGGGAACCCCGCCACCTGCCGCCTGGCAAACGCCCTTAGCTGCATGTACCTAAAAATGTTCCCTGGGGGGAGCCCAAACTTCCCCTCTAACTCACCCAGGCTCGCGAACCTCCCATCCACAAACAGGTCCCTCAACCTCCTAACACCTGCCCTGTGCCAACTCAGGAACCCGCCATCAATTCTCCCCGGAACAAACCGGTGATTCCCCCGTATCGGGGCCTCCATCGAGGCCTCCACCTCCCCCTGTGCCGTCTCCATTGCCCCCAAATTTTGAGGGTAGCCGCCACCACCGGGCTCGTGGTATACCTCGTTGGAGGGAGCGGCAACGGCGCCGTTACCAGCGCCTCCAGGCTCGTGTCCATGCAGGACGCCATTTCCACCCTCTTCCATGCTGCCCCTTCCCCGTCCATTACCCACTTACGCACCATCGCTGCATTGGCAGCCCAATAGTACCCACAGAGGTTGGGCAGCGCCAGCCCCCCCTTATCCCTGCCCCGTTCCAAAAACACCCTTCTCACCCTCGGGGTCCCATGCGCCCACACAAACCCCGTATTGCTCCTGTTGACCCTCCTAAAAAAGGCCTTTGGGATAAGGATGGGGAGGCACTGGAACAGGAACAAAAACCTCGGGAGCACCGTCACCTTGACTGACTGCACCCTGCCCGCCAGCGACAGCGGCAACATGTCCCATCTTTTAAACTCCTCCTCCATTTGCTCCACCAGCCTCGTGAGGTTAAGTTTGTGAAGGGCCCCCAGCTCCTAGCCACCTGGACTCCCAGGTACCTAAAGCTCCTCTCCACCCTTTTTAGTGGGAGCCTACCAATCCCCTCCTCCTGGTCCCCCAGGTACACGACGAACAGCTCGCTCTTACCCAGGTTGAGCTTGTACCCTGAAAAGCTCCCAAATTCCCTAAGAATCTTCATCACCTCCGGCATTCCCCCCACTGGGTCCGCCACGTATAGCAACAAGTCATCTGCGTATAATGACACTCGGTACTCCTCCCCACCCTGCACCAGACCCCTCCAATTCCCCGACTCCCTCAACGCCATGGCCAGGGGTTCGATTGCCAACACAAAGAGCAAGGGGGACAGGGGACACCCCTGTCTCGTCCCTCGGTATAACTGAAAGTACTCCGATCTCCTATTCGTGGCCACGCTCACCATCGGGGCCTCATATAACAGCCTCACCCAACTAACAAACCCCTCCCCAAACCTTTCCAGCACCTCCCACAAGTACCCCCACTCAACCGTATCAAAGGCCTTCTCCGCGTCCAATGCTACCACTATCTCTGCCTCCCCTTCCACAGCCGGCATCATAATGACGTTCAGAAGCCTCCGTATGTTGGTGTTCAGCTGCCTCCCCTTCACAAAACCCGTCTGATCCTCGTGGATAACCTGCGGCACACAGTCCTCTATCCTTGTGGCTAAAATCTTCGCCAACAGCTTGGCGTCTACATTTAACAGCAAGATCGGCCTGTATGACCCACACTGCAGGGGGTCCTTGTCCCGCTTAAGGATCAAGGAGATCAGCGCCCGGGACATAATCGGGGGCGAAGCCCCCCCCATCCCTTGCCTCGTTAAAGGTCCTAACCAACAAGGGGCCCAACAGGTCTGCGTACATTTTATAGAATTTGACCGGGAACCCACCCGGCCCCAGCACCTTCCCCGACTGCATGCTGCCTATCCCCTTGACCATCCGGCCCCGGCCCCTTCCCCGACTGCATGCTGCCTATCCCCTTGACCATCCGGCCCCGGCCCCTTCCCCGACTGCATGCTGCCTATCCCCTTGACCATCCGGCCCCGGCCCCTTCCCCGACTGCATGCTGCCTATCCCCTTGACCATCCGGCCCCGGCCCCTTCCCCGACTGCATGCTCCTATCCAGTGACCATCCAGCCCCGGCCCCTTCCCCGACTGCATGCTGCCTATCCCAGTGACCATCCGGCCCCTTCCCCGACTGCATGCTGCCTATCCCCTTGACCATCCGGCCCCGGCCCCTTCCCCGACTGCATGCTGCCTATCCCCTTGACCATCCGGCCCCGGCCCCTTCCCCGACTGCATGCTCCCTATCCCAGTGACCATCCAGCCCCGGCCCCTTCCCCGACTGCATGCTGCCTATCCCAGTGACCATCCGGCCCCGGCCCCTTCCCCGACTGCATGCTGCCTATCCCAGTGACCATCCGGCCCCCCTTCCCCGGCTGCATGCTCCCTATCCCAGTGACCATCCGGCCCCTTCCCCGACTGCATGTTCCCTATCCCAGTGACCATCCGGCCCCGGCCCCTTCCCCGACTGCATGCTCCCTATCCCAGTGACCATCCGGCCCCGGCCCCTTCCCCGACTGCATGCTGCCTATCCCAGTGACCATCCGGCCCCGGCCCCTTCCCCGACTGCATGCTGCCTATCCCAGTGACCATCCGGCCCCTTCCCCGACTGCATGCTCCGTATCCCAGTGACCATCCGGCCCCGGCCCCTTCCCCGACTGCATGCTCCCTATCCCAGTGACCATCCGGCCCCGGCACCTTCCCCGACTGCATGCTGCCTATCCCAGTGACCATCCGGCCCCCCTTCCCCGGCTGCATGCTCCCTATCCCAGTGACCATCCGGCCCCTTCCCCGACTGCATGTTCCCTATCCCAGTGACCATCCGGCCCCGGCCCCTTCCCCCGACTGCATGCTCCCTATCCCAGTGACCATCCGGCCCCTTCCCCGACTGCATGCTGCCTATCCCCGTGACCATCCGGCCCCTTCCCCGACTGCATGCTCCGTATCCCAGTGACCATCCGGCCCCGGCCCCTTCCCCGACTGCATGCTCCCTATCCCAGTGACCATCCGGCCCCGGCCCCTTCCCCGACTGCATGCTGCCTATCCCAGTGACCATCCGGCCCCGGCCCCTTCCCCGACTGCATGCTCCCTATCCCAGTGACCATCCGGCCCCTTCCCCGACTGCATGCTCCCTATCCCCTTGACCATCCGGCCCCTTCCCCGACTGCATGCTGCCTATCCCAGTGACCATCCGGCCCCCGGCCCCTTCCCCGACTGCATGCTGCCTATCCCAGGACCATCCGGCCCCTTCCCCGACTGCATGCTGCCTATCCCAGTTGACCATCCGGCCACCGGCCCCTTCCCCGACTGCATGCTGCCTATCCCAGTGACCATCCGGCCCCTTCCCCGACTGCATGCTCCCTATCCCAGTGACAATCCAGCCCCTTCCCCGGCTGCCTGCTCCCTATCCCAGTGACCATCCGGCCCCGGCCCCTTCCCCGACTGCATGCTGCCTATCCCAGTGACCATCCGGCCCCGGCCCCTTCCCCGACTGCATGCTGCCTATCCCAGTGACCATCCAGCCATCCGGCCCCTTCCCCGACTGCATGCTCCCTATCCCAGTGACCATCCGGCCCCTTCCCCGACTGCATGCTCCCTATCCCAGTGACCATCCCGCCATCCGGCTCCTTCCCCGACTGCATGCTGCGTATCCCAGTGACCATCCGGCCCCGGCCCCTTCCCCGACTGCATGCTCCCTATCCCAGTGACCATCCAGCCCCGGCCCCTTCCCCGACTGCATGCTCCCTATCCCAGTGACCATCCGGCCCCGGCCCCTTCCCCGACTGCATGCTGCCTATCCCCTTGACCATCCGGCCCCGGCCCCTTCCCCGACTGCATGCTCCCTATCCCCTTGACCATCCGGCCCCCGGCCCGGCCCCTTCCCCGACTGCATGCTGCCTATCCCAGTGACCATCCGCCCCGGCCCCTCCCCGACTGCATGCTCCCTATCCCAGTGACCATCCGGCCCCTTCCCCGACTGCATGCTCCCTATCCCAGTGACCATCCGGCCCCGGCCCCTTCCCCGACTGCATGCTGCCTATCCCCTTGACCATCCGGCCCCGGCCCCTTCCCCGACTGCATGCTCCCTATCCCAGTGACCATCCGGCCCCTTACCCGACTGCATGCTCCCTATCCCAGTGACCATCCGGCCCCTTCCCCGACTGCATGCTCCCTATCCCAGTGACCATCCGGCCCCGGCCCCGTCCCCGACTGCATGCTCCCTATCCCAGTGACCATCCGGCCCCTTCCCCGACTGCATGCTCCCTATCCCAGTGACAATCCGGCCCCTTCCCCGGCTGCCTGCTCCCTATCCCAGTGACCATCCGGCCCCGGCCCCTTCCCCGACTGCATGCTGCCTATCCCCTTGACCATCCGGCCCTGGCCCCTTCCCCGACTGCATGCTCCCTATCCCAGTGACCATCCGGCCCCGGCCCCTTCCCCGACTGCATGCTCCCTATCCCCTTGACCATCCGGCCCCGGCCCCTTCCCCGACTGCATTCTCCCTATCCCCTTTACCATCCGGCCCCTTCCCCGACTGCATGCTGCCTATCCCAGTGACCAGCTCCTCCAGCTCAACCGGCGCCCCTAGCTCCTCCACCTGCCCCTCCTCCACCTTCGGGAATCTCAGCCGGTCCAAGAAGCGCCCCATTCGCCCTTCCCCCCCCTCCGCTGGGGGTTCAGATCGATACAATTCCCCGTAAAAGTTCCTGAACACCCCATTGATGTCTGCCCCCCTTCGCACCACATTCCCTCCCCTATCCTTAACTCCACCAATCTCCCTGGCCGCATCCCGCTTGCGGAGCTGGTGCGCCAGCATCCTGCTCGCCTCCTCCCCATATTCATACACCGCTCCCTGTGCCTTCCTCCACTGAGCTTCAGCCTTTCTGGTGGTCAACAAGTCGAACTCAGCCTGGAGACTACGCCGCTCGCTCAGCAATCCCTCCTCCGGAGCCTCCGCGTATCTCCTGTCCACCCTCACCATCTCCCCCACCAGTCTCTCCCTCTCTCTGCTCTCTCCTCTCCCTATGGGCTCGGATAGAGATCGGATGGAGATCAACTCCCCCCTAACCACCGCCTTCAATGCCTCCCAGACCGTCCCCACTCGGACCTCCCCATTGTCATTGGCCTCCAGGTACCTCTTGATACATCCTCGAACCCGCCCACCCACCTCCTCGTCCGCCAGCAGCCCCACCTCCAAGCGCCAAAGCGGGCGCTGGTCTCTCTGAAGCCCCCCCCCCCCAATATCAGGCCCCCCGTCTCCAGATCCAGAATGTGGCCCAACATGCGCCGCATAAACCCGCATCGTCCCAGTTCGGGGCGTAGACATTGACCAGCACCACCCGCTCCCCCTGCAGCTTACCGCTCACCATCACATACCTCCCGCCACTGTCAGCCACCACATTTGATGCCTCAAACGACACCCTCTTTCCCACCAGAACGCCACCCCCCGGTTCTTTGCAGCCAGCCCCGAATGAAACACTTGGCCCACCCACCCATCCCTTCCTCAGCCGAACCTGGTCCGCCACCTTCAGGTGTGTCTCCTGGAGCATGGCCACATCCGCCTTCAGCCCCTTCAGGTGCGTAAACACCCGGGCCCGTTTGACCGGCCCATTCAGCCCCCTCATATTCCAAGTTATCAGCCAGATCAGAGGGCTCCCTGCCCCCCTCCCCCGCCGACTAGCCATAACCCTTCCTCTGCCCGCCACTGGCCTGCGCCCCCCGCTCAGCCCGTTCCCCACGGCGGCAAACCCCCACCCCGACCCCCCCTGCATACTCCAGCTCCTTCCTGGCCATTCCAGCAGCAACCCAGTACCCCCCCCCCCCCCAAGCTAGGACCCCTCCCAGCCGCGTTACTCCCTCCACAGTACTCCAGTAAGCCAGCTGACTCCTGCTGACCCTGGCAACTCCCGCCATTCCTCCGACCCCTCCCAGCGTGGGGCTACCCCTCCTCCCCAGTACCCACCAGCAGGCTCTCCTCCTCCCCCTCCCGCTCTCACGCGGGAAAAAAAAAGCCCGCGCTTCTCGGCTCCAACCCCGCCCCCATCAACTTTCCACCTGCCCAACCCCGCCTCCTCGAAGGCAGCTCCCATTGTCGGCCCAAGCCCCTCGCGGGGCCCCAGCCCCCTCCCCACTGATGTACCATCAATTGGACGCGAGACACGATGAAGATCCAAACTGTGGCTTTAATCAGCTAGTTGTTAGCCCGGTGGTCGACTACAGAGAAAGGCCGACCGCCGGGAAACCTGGGTACTTATACCCCGCCTCGGAGGCGGGGTCTACTTGCCTCTCGACCAATTGGTGAGCAGTCACATGACTAAACCCAGCCAATCAGACGAGAGGTACATGACCAGCCAGAGCCAATGGGAGACCAATGCTCTGCACCAATGGCAGTGCTCCCACTCATATCACCACATTCACCCCTTGTGGAGAAAGAAGGCGGGGGGGGGGTGTGTGAGGGGAAGAGAGAGGGGGGGGGGGGTTCCGAGGACTGGTGATATGAGTAGAGATGATCGAAGATATGGGCTGCCCACTGGCTCGTGACAAAAATAAACAATACTACATACTACATTAGGATGCAAAAAAAATTACAATAGAGTCCAATAAAGTCCCATGGTTGCATCAGATGGACACGATCAGCCAGTCGGGTGCCCGTGGTGTTCTGGGGGACCATCGCAGTGGAGCCGGTGACGTCGGGCCGATGGTCGTCCTTGTCTCCGGGAGCGTCGGTCGTAGATGTGTCTCCGTACCCCGGGCCGGTGGTGGAGACGCTGTAATCGGGGAAGGGGGGGTTATATGTGCGCTGGGCCGTGGGGGTGCGGGGGGCGCTGGGGGGAATTGGGGTGGGGGGGGGGGTGTTGATGTAGGGGGAGAAGGCCGCACGCCGGCGGGTGCCAGGTCCCGGAGCGAGACCGTGTCCTGCCGACCGTCGGGATACTCCACGTACGCATACTGCGGGTTGGCGTGGAGTAACTGGACTTGTTCCACCAACGGGTCGGACTTGTGCACCCGCACATGCTTCCGGAGCAAGATGGGCCCGGGGGTGGCCAGCCAGGTCGGGAGAGGGGATCCTGAGGACGGCTTCCTGGGGAAAACAAGAAGCCGTTCATGAGGTGTTTGATTAGTGGTGGTACAGAGGAGAGACCGGATTGAATGGAGGGCGTCGGGAATGACTTCTTGCCAACGGGGAATAGGGAGATCACTGGACCGTAGGGCCAGCAGGATGGTCTTCCAAATGGTGCCATTCTCCCGCTCGACCTGACCGTTACCCCGGGGGCTATAACTGGTCGTCCTGCTAGAGGCTATGCCCCTGCTGAGCAGGAATTGACGCAGTTCATCGCTCATAAAGGAGGACCCCCGGTCGCTGTGGATGTACGCGGGGTAACCGAACAGGGAGAAGATGGATAGGAGGGCCTTTATGACGGTTGTTGTGGTCATGTTGGGACAGGGAATGGCGAAAGGGAAGCGGGAGTACTCGTCGATAACACTCAAGAAATATGTGTTACGGTTGTTGGAGGGGAGGGGACCCTTGAAGTCTATACTGAGACGTTCAAAGGGCGGGATGCCTTGATCAGACGCGCTCGTTCGGGGCGGTAGAAGTGCGGTTTGCACTCGGCGCAGACGTGGCAGTCCCTAGTGACAGTCCTGACTTCCTCGACGGAGTAGGGCAGATTGCGGGTCTTAATAAAATGGTAAAAACGGGTGACCCCTGGATGGCAGAGGTCCGTGTGGAGGGAGCGGAGGCAGTCACTCTGCACGCTGGCGCAGGTACTGTGGGATAGGGCATCGGAAGGTTCGTTGAGCTTCCCAGGACGATACAAGATATCGTAGTTGAACGTGGACAACTCGATCCGCCACTGCACGACCTTGTCGTTCTTGATCTTGCCCCTCTGTGCATCGTCAAACATGAAAGCTACTGACCGTTGGTCTGTGAGGAGGGTAAACCTCCTGCCGGCCAGATAGTGCCTCCAGTATCGCACGGCTTCGACTATGGCCTGTGCCTCCTTTTCCACCGAGGAATGGCGGATTTCGGAAGCGTGGAGGGTCCGGGAGAAGAAGGCCACGGGTCTGCCCGCTTGGTTCAGGGTGGCCGCCAGAGCTGCGTCAGACGCGTCGCTCTCGACCTGGAAGGGGAGGGCCTCGTCGATGACGCGCATCGTGGCCTTTGCGATATCTGCTTTGATGCGGCTAAAGGCCTGGCGGGCCTCCATCGACAGGGGAAAGGAGGTGGACTGGATGAGGGGGCGGGCTTTGTCAGCGTAATTGGGGACCCACTGGGCGTAATAGGAGAAGAAGCCCAGGCAGCGTTTGAGGGATTTGAGGGAGTTGGGGAGAGGGAGTTCCATCAGGGGCGCATGCGTTCGGGGTCGGGGCCTATTACTCCGTTACGCACTACGTAGCCAAGGATGGCTAGACGGTCGGTGCTAAACACGCACTTATCCTTATTGTAAGTTAAATTAAGGAGTTTTGCGGTTCGGAAGAATTTTTGAAGGTTGATGTCGTGGTCCTGCTGGTCGTGGCCGCAGATGGTGACGTTATCGAGATACGGGAAGGTAGCCCGTAACCCATGCTTGTCGACCATTCGGTCCATCTCCCGTTGGAAGACCGAGACCCCATTTGTGACACCGAATGGAACCCTGAGGAAGTGGTAGAGGCGCCCATCTGCCTCAAACGCGGTGTACTTGCGGTCACTCGCGCGGATGGGGAGCTGGTGGTAGGCGGACTTAAGGTCCACCGTGGAGAAGACTTTGTATTTCGCGATCCTGTTAACCAGGTCGGAAATTCGGGGGAGAGGATACGCGTCCAGCTGCGTAAACCTGTTGATGGTCTGACTGCAATCATTGACCATCCGGCTTTTCTCCCCAGTCCAGCACGGGCTCGCCAGGGACTGTTGCTGGCCTCGATCACTCCTTCCTTAAGGAGCCTCTGGACCTCGGACCTGATGAAGGTCCGGTCCTGGGCGCTGTATCGTCTGCTCCTAGTGGCGACAGGTTTACAATCTGGGGTGAGATTAGCACTTTGAGGGACTCGAAGTCCACTTTGAGGGACTCGAGGCTGCAAATAGTAAGAGGGGAAATAGGGCCGCCGAATTGGAAAGTTAAACTCTGCAGGTTGCACTGGAAGTCCAGGCCCAAGAGTGCCAGAGCGCATAGGTGGGGAAGAATGAGGAGTTTGAAGTTTTTGAAAACCCTCCCCTGGACCGTGAGGTCCGCTATGCAGCACCCGGTGATTTGGACGGAGTGCGAACCCGAGGCCAATTCAATCTTATGTTTAACTGGGTGGATGGGGAGCGCGCAGCGTCTTACCGTGTCGGGGTGGACGAAACTTTCCATGCTCCTGGAGTCCAGTAGGCCTCGGAGGCGGGGTCTACTTGCCTCTCGACCAATTGGTGAGCAGTCACATGACTAGTCCCAGCCAATCAGACAAGAGGCACATGACCAGCCAGAGCCAATGGGAGACCAATGCTCTGCACCAATGGCAGTGCTCCCACTCATATCACCACACCCACCATCAGCTCCCCACACTGCAAATCTACCCCCCACCTCGAGCCCATCCACCGAACCCACGCAAAAAGGCAGTGTCCCACCCGCCCTGAAAACCACTACACAACCAGCATTAAACAGAAAGCCCCCCCTCAGAAAATAACACAGTTACATACAGACCCCCGCACCCAACCCTCAGTTTGAATCCAACTTCTCGGCCCGCACAAAGGCCCACGCCTCCTCCGGGGACTCGAAATAACAGTGTCAGTTTTTGTAGGTGACCCACAGACGCGCCGGCTGCAACATGCCAAACTTCACTCCTTTGCTGTGTAGCACCGCCTTCATCCGGTTAAACCCGGCCCTCCGCTTAGCCACCTCCGCACTCCAGTCCTGGTAGATCCGCACCACCGCGTTCTCCCACCTGCTACTCCGCTCCTTCTTGGCCCACCTGAGCACACACTCCCGGTCAACGAACCGGTGGAACCTCACCAGCACCGCCCGTGGCGGCTTTTTCGGCTTGGGTCTCCTGGTCAGTATTCTGTGGGCCCCCTCCAGCTCCAGGGGCCCCTGGAAGGACCCAGCTCCCATCAGCGAATTCAGCAGGACAACCATGTAGGCTCCCAGGTCCGACCCTTCCAGCCCCTCCGGGAGGCCCAGGATCCGCAGATTCTTCCGGCTCGACCGGTTCTCCATCTCCTCGAACCGCTCCTGCCACTTTTTGTGGAGCGCCTCATACATCTCCAACTTTACCGCGAGGGCCGAGGCCTCATCCTCTCTTTCAGAGGCTTGCTGTCGGATCTCCCGGATTGCCACCCCCTGGGCTGTCTGAGTCTCCAGCAGCTTGTCAATGGAAGCCTTCAACGGCTCTAGCAGCTCCGCTTTGAGCTCCCGAAAGCAGCGATGGAGAGTCTCCTGCTGCTCCTGCGCTCACTGCCTCCAATTCCTCCAGGTCTCCGCCGGCCGACACCTCGCGCTTCTTCCCCCGCTTTTTCTTTTTTTTAAAATAATTTTTATTGAAAAATTTTGAATTTATACAACAACAACGAACCATAATAAAATACCAACAATAACAATAATATTAGCAATCATAAACATTCGCCCCACCTCCATGAACAACACAGCATTTTAACAACAACGCAAATTAACACAATATTAAAGTTACAGAATAGAAACTACAATAAGGAACCCCCCCCCCCCCGGGTTGCTGCTGCTATTGACCAAGTTACCTATCTCTGAGCCAGGAAGTCCAGAAAAGGCTGCCATCGTTTATAGAACCCTTGTATTGATCCTCTCAGGGCAAATTTGACCGTCTCCAATTTTATAAATCCCGCCATGTCACTGATCCAGGTCTCCACACTTGAGGGCCTTGCATCCTTCCACTGTAGCAGAATCCTTCGTCGGGCTACTAGGGACGCAAAGGCCAGGAACACCGCCTCTTTCGCCTCCTGCACTCCCGGCTCTACCGCAACTCCAAAAATCACGAGTCCCCAACCTGGTTTGACCCTGGATCCAACCACCCTCGACACCGTCCCCGCCACCCCCTTCCAGAATTCTTCCAGTGCTGGGCATGCCCAGAACATATGGGCGTGGTTCGCTGGACTCCCCGAACATCTGGTGCACCTGTCCTCACCCCCAAAGAACCTACTCATCCTAGTCCCGGACATGTGGGCCCGGTGCAGCACCTTAAATTGGATGAGACTAAGCCTCGCACATGAGGAGGAAGAGTTGACTCTCTCCAAGGCCTCCGCCCAAGTCCCATCCTCTATCTGCTCCCCAAGTTCCTCCTCCCATTTAGCCTTCAGCTCCTCCACTGACGACTCCTCCACCTCCTGCATTACCTTATAGATGTCAGACACCTTCCCCTCTCCGACCCACACCCCCGAAAGCACTCTGTTCATCGTTACCCGCGAGGGCAGCAAAGGGAATCCCTCTACCTGTCGCCTAGCAAACTCCTTTACCTGCAAGTATCTGAACATGTTCCCTTGGGGAAGCCCAAATTTATCTTCCAGTTCCCCCAGGCCCGCAAACCTCCTGCCAGTAAACAGGTCCCTCAATTTACTGATGCCCGCCCTTTGCCACCCCCTAAATCCCCCATCCTTGTTCCCTGGGATGAACCGATGATTGCCACCCAATGGAGCCTCCATCGAGCCCCCTGCTTCCCCCCCTATGCCGTCTCCACTGTCCCCAGATTCTTAGGGTCGCCGCCACTTAGGTGAGAGCGGCAACGGCGCCGTTGCCATGGCACCTAGGCTCGTACCTCTACATGACGCCAGCTCCGTTCTTTTCCACGCCGTCCCTCCCCCCTCCATCACCCATTTACGCACCATTGCCACATTGGCCGCCCAATAGTACCCCAAAAGGTTGGGCAGCGCCAGCCCGCCTCTATCCCTCCCTCGCTCCAGGAACACCCTCTTCACTCTCGGAGTCCCATGTGCCCACACAAAGCTCAAAATACTGCTAGTCACTCTCCTAAAGAAGGCCCTGGGGATAAAGATGGGCAGGCACTGAAAGAGGAACAAGAACCTCGGAAGCACCGTCATTTTGACGGACTGTACCCTCCCCGCCAACGACAATGGCAGCATGTCCCACCTCTTGAACTCCTCCTCCATCTGATCTACAAGTCTGGTGAAATTATGCTTGTGAAGAGTCCCCCAGTCCCTGGCCACGTCACCCCCAGGTACCTAAAGCTCTCCCCTGCCCGCCTAAGCGGGAGCCTACCAATTCCCTCCTCCTGGTCTCCAGGATGCACCACAAACACCTCACTCTTGCCTAAATTTAGTTTATAACCTGAAAAGGTCCCAAACTCAGCTAGCAGCTCCATCACCCCCGGCATCCCTCCCACCGGGTCCGCCACATACAGTAACAGGTCATCGGCATACAACGACACCCTATGTTCCTCTCCACCTCGCACCAAACATCTCCACCTCTCTGAATCCCTCAACGCCATAGCCAGCGGCTCGATTGCCAGTGCAAACAACAAGGGGGACAGGGGGCAACCCTGCCTGGTCCCTCGGTAAAGCCGGAAGTACTCCGACCTCCTCCCATTCGTGGCCACGCACGCCATCGGGGCCTCATATAGCAGCCTTACCCATCTAATGAACCCTTCACCAAATCCAAACCTCCCCAACACCTCCCATAGGTACCCCCACTCCACTCTATCGAAGGTCTTCTCCGCATCCAGCGCCACCACTATCTCTGCCTCCCCCTCAATCGCCGGCATCATGATGACATTCAACAATCTCCGCACATTCGTGTTCAGCTGCCTTCCCTTCACAAAACCTGTCTGGTCCTCGTGCACAACCCCTGGCACACAGTCCTCTATCCTGGTGGCCAGGATTTTTGCCAGCACCTTAGCATCCACGTTGAGGAGAGATATGGATCTGTATGAACCACACTGCTGGGGGTCCTTGTCCCTCTTTAAAATTAACGAGATCAGCGCCCGCGACATTGTCGGGGGCAAAGTTCCCCCTTCCCACGCTTCATTAAGTGTCCGTACCAGCAAGGGGCCCACTAGGCCCACAAACTTTTTATAAAACCCATCCGGCCCCGGTGCCTCCCATGACTGCATCTGCCCGATCCCCTTAACTAGCTCCTCCAGCTCAATCGGCGCACCCAACCCCTCCACCTTCTCCTCCTGCACCTTCGGGAAAGAAAGCCCGTCGAGGAACCTCTCCATTCCCCTCCTCTCCCCCGTTGGCTCCGACCGGTACAGTTCCCCATAAAAGTCCTTGAAGACCTAATTCACCTCTACCCCCTTCCGCACCACATTCCCACTCTTGTCTCTCACTCCAGCAATTTCCTTAGCCGCATCCCGCTTGTGGAGCTGATGAGCCAGCATCCTACTCGCCTTTTCACCATGTTCGTACACTGCCCCTTGTGCCTTCCTCCACTGTGCCTCCGCCTTTCTAGTGGTCAGCAAATCAAATTTAGCCTGCAGGCTGCGCCTTTCCCCCAACAGTCCCTCCTTTGAGCCTCTGCATACCTCCTGTCCACCTCCAGCATCTTTCCCACCAGTCTATCCCTCTCGCTCCTCTCCCTGTGTGCCCGGATGGATATCAGCTCCCCACGAATCACTGCCTTCAGGGCTTCCCAGACTATCCCCACCTGAACCTCCCCCGTATCATTCACCTCGAGGTACCCCTCAATACTTGCCCGGACCCTCCTACACACCTCCTCCTCCGCCAACAACCCCACATCCAACCGCCACAACGGGCGCTGGTCCCGCACCTCCCCCATCTCCAACTCTATCCAATGCGGAGCGTGGTCGGAGATTGCAATGGCCGAATACTCGGCCTCCTCCACTCTCGGAATCAGTCCCCTACTCACCACGAAGAAGTCTATCCGAGAGTAGACCCAATGTACGTGGGAGAAGAAAGAGTACTCGCGTGCCCTCGGCCTCACAAACCTCCATGGATCCACCCCACCCATCTGGTCCATAAACCCTCTCAGTACCTTGGCCGCCGCCGGCCTCCTACCCGTCCTAGAGCTGGACCGATCCAGTGAAGGATCCAACACCGTATTGAAGTCCCCCCCCCCCCCCCCCCACCCCCATGATCAGACCTCCTGCCTCCAGATCCGGGACCCGTCCCAACATACGCCTCATAAAGCCCACATCGTCCCAATTTGGGGCATACACACTAGCAAGTACCACCTTCTCTCCTTGTAGCCTGCCCCTAACCATAACATACCTACCCCCCCTTATCCGCCACTACCTCCGATGCCTCAAACAACACATTTTTCCCCACCAGAATCGCCACTCCCCGGTTCTTCACATCCAACCCAGAGTGGAAAACCTGCCCCACCCATCCCTTCCTCAGGCGGACCTGGTCCGCCACCTTCAGGTGGGTCTCCTGAAGCATTGCCACATCCGCCTTTAGCCCCTTCAGATGAGCAAGTACCCTCGACCGCTTCACCGGCCCATTCAATCCTCTCGCATTCCAGGTGACCAACCGGATCAGAGGGCGTCCCGCCCCCCCCTCCCCCGTTGACTAGCCATAGCCCGTCGACTGCCCGCCCCAGGCCAGCACCCCCTGCCCGACCCAGCCCCCACCAGCTCCTTCCTGACCCTTCCAGCAGCAACCCGGTATTCCCCTTCCCCCCCCCCCCCCCCCCCCCCAGGCTAGGAACCCTCCCAGCTGCGAACCGTCCTCCATTGTACTTCCGTGGGTCAGCTAACTTCTGCTGACCCCGAAAACTCCCGCCAATAACCCAACCCCTCCCAAAGTGGGATCATCCCCCAATCTATCCCTCCTCCAGGCACCGTTCCAGCGCGGGGAAGAACCAGTTAAGGCCCCGCCTCCCCCATCACCGTCTCCGCCCCCCAGCCTCGCAGCGCGGGAAACCAGAGGAAAGCCCGCACTTTCGCACTGCCCCCCCACACCCTTCTGACGCAGCTCCCAAATACCAGCCCCACTCCATGCCCCCAACCCGACATAGAATACAACAAACCCCCCCAACCCTGCTCGCAAGATGCACAGCTCAAACAATGCCCCACAGCAAAAAAAAACATAACAGAACAACACCCCCATAAATAACCATATCAAAATTGCAAAAGTACAAAAGAAGACAACACAGCAACAGCAGAATCCAGCGCTAAGATATTACAACCGACCCCGCAACCCCCAATCCCTAGTTCAAGTCCAGTTTCTCCGTCCGCACGAAGGCCCACGCCTCCTCCGGGGAATCGAAATAATAATGCCGGTCCGAATAAGTTACCCACAGGCGCGCGGGCTGCAACATTCCGAACTTTATCTTTTTCCTGTAAAGCACCTCCTTCGTCCGATTAAATCCGGACCACCGCTTAGCCACCTCCGCACTCCAATCCTGGTAGATCCGCACTACCCCATTCTCCCAATTGCTGCTCTTCACCCTCTTGGCCCAGCGCAGCGCACACTCCCGATCACTGAACCGGTGGAACCTCACCAGCACCGCACGCAGGGGTTCATTGTCCTTAGGCCTCCTGGCCAGTACTGTGTGTGCTCCCTCCAGCTCCAAGGGCAGATGGAAAGACCCGGCCCCCACTAGCGAGTTCAGCATTGTAGCCACGTAGGTTGTCAGGTCCGACCCCTCCAGCCCCTCCACAAGGCCCAAGATCCGCAGGTTTTTCCGCCTCATGCTGTGATCAAGCTCCTCGAAGCGTTCCTGCCACTTCTTGTGGAGTGCCTCGTGCCCCTCCACCTTACTCACGAGGACCACGGCCTCCTCCTCTCGTTCAGTGGCCTGCGTCTGCAACTCCTTGATGGCAGCACCCTGGGTGGTCTGAATCTCCGAGAGCCTTTTGTTCGTTTCCTGCAGAGAGCTCAGTACCTCAGCCTTGAAGTCTGTAAAGCAGCGCAGGAGAGCAGCTAGTTGCTCCTGGGCCCACTGCTTCCATTCCTCTGGAGCTCCGCCGGCGGCCATCTTGGATTCCTTCCCCCGTTTTTTCTGGGGAGCTACTGCTTTTTCCCCCTTTCCACTCCGAGTTCGAGTCATGGACTGTGGGGAAAGTCGATCAGCACACCTTCTCCCACCGGGAGACGTCGAAAAATTTCCGTTTTGGGCTCTAAAAAGAGCCGAAAAGTCCGTTTAAAACGGGAGCTCCCAAATGTGTGGCTTCCTACGTCATCGCCGCCACCGGAAGTCCTTCCCTCGCTTTTTCTTAGGCGCTGCCATCGCTCTCTTGCTTGCCCCACTCCTGGTCCAGGCCATATACCGATGGGGAACTGCTGCTGACTCCTTCCCACGTCAGGAACCGTCGAGCAAGTACCGCTGGGGGCCCTAAATAGAGCCCAAAAGTCCGTTCCTGGCGGGAGCTGCTGAACATGCGGCCTAGCTCCGCATAGCCGTAACCGGAAGTCCCCTCATCCCCATTCTCTATCCTGGTATCATTCCAGTAAATCTCCTCCGCACTCTCTCCAGCTCTTTAACATTCTTCCTTAAATAAGGTGCCCAGGACTGAGCACGATACTCCAAATGTGGTCTGACCAATGATTTGTAGAGGTGTATATTTATATTTCTTTCTATAAATTAAAAAATTTAGTTCTGCCAGACCAGATGTGGGTCAATAAGCATCGAGATAATAACTGAACAGAACATGGTGTGAGTTAACAGACAGGCAGCACGGTTTTGGAAGAGGGGATGGGGGTGGGGGTGGGGGGATTGGAGGGGGTGTGGGGGTGGGGGGATTGGAGGGGGGTGGGGGTGGGGGGGATTGGAGGGGGTGTGGGGGTGGGGGGGATTGGAAGGGGTGTGGGGGTGGGGGGGATTGGAGGGGGTGGGGGGATTGGAAGGGGTGTGGGGGTGGGGGGGATTGGAGGGAGTGTGGGGGTGGGGGTGGGGGGGATTGGAGGGGGTGTGGGGGTGGGGGAGATTGGAGGGGGTTGGGGTGGAGGGGATTGGAGGGGGTGTGGGGGGGGGGGGATTGGAGGGGGTGGGGGGATTGGAGGGGGGGGTGGGGGTGGGGGGGATTGGAGGGGGGTGGGGGTGGGGGGGATTGAAGGGGGGGTGGGGGGATTGGAGGGGGTGTGGGGGTGGGGGGATTGGAGGGGGTGGGGGTGGGGGGGATTGGAGGGGGTGGGGGGGATTGGAGGGGTGTGGGGGTGGGGGTGTGGGGGATTGGAGGGGGTGTGGGGGTGGGGGGGTTGGAGGGGGTGTGGGGGTGGGGGGATTGGAGGGGGGGGTGGGGGGGGGGCTGAAGTTTCTCTAGCCTCACCACTGATCGCACCATTAGTTAAAAAATTTGATTCGCTCACCAAATTGGCCAAACATTTACTTTCAGTCCTGTTACCAGAAATAAAGGAGACTTTAACCAGGCCTCTTTTAATAAACAATATTATAGCAGGGTAGCATGGTGGTTAGCATAAATGCTTCACAGCTCCAGGGTCCCAGGTTCGATTCCCGGCTGGGTCACTGTCTGTGTGGAGTCTGCACGTCCTCCCCGTGTGTGCGTGGGTTTCCTCCGGGTGCTCCGGTTTCCTCCCACAGTCCAAAGATGTGCGGGTTAGGTAGATTGGCCGTGATAAATTGCCCGTAGTGTCCTAATAAAAGTAAGGTTAAGGGGGGGGTTGTTGGGTTACGGGTATAGGGTGGATACGTGGGTTGAGTAGGGTGATCATGGCTCGGCACAACATCGAGGGCCGAAGGGCCTGTTCTGTGCTGTACTGTTCTATGTTCTATGTTCTATTAAACCAATTTTATCAAATTCAAAGGCAGAGCTTATTAACATCCAATAGGAAATATGAAAGTATAGTCATTCCTCTTTCCAGATGCCTGAAGTGAAACAAACACACCACAAAAAAGTAAAACAGAGAAATTCCACCAACGGTTAAAAGTCAATGGTTCAAGGAGAAAGGAAAGAACACAGGCTCAGAGAATTTACAGTGCAGAAGGGGACCATTCGGCCCATAAAATTTGCCGTAGGAAAGAGCGCCCTAAGCCCACACATCCACCCAATCCCCGGAACCCAGTAACCCAGTAACCCCACCTAACCTTTCTGGTCACTAAGGGCAATTTAGCATGGCCAATCCACCGAACCTGCACATCTTTGGACTGTGGGAGGAAACCGGAGCACCCGGAGAAAACCGACGCAGACACGGGGAGAACCTGCAGACTCCACACAGATGGTGGAGTCCTTGGAATGGTGTAAAGTTTCTACAAATATATAAAACACAAAAGAATGGCTAAGGTAAATATTGGTGCTTTGGAGGATGAGAAGGGAGTTTTAATAATGGGAGATGAGGAACTGAACAGGTTTTTTGGGTCGGTCTTCACAGTGGAAGACGCAAATAACATGCCAGCGACTGATAGAAATGAGGCTATGACAGATGAGGACCTTGAGACGATTGTTATCACTAAGGAGGGAGTGATGAGCAAGCTAATGGGGCTAAAGGTAGACAAGTCTCCTTGCCCTGATGGAATGCATCCCAGAGTGCTAAAAGAGATGGCTCGGGAAATTGCAGATGCACTAGTGATAATTTATCGAAATTCACTAGACTCTGGGGTGGTCCCGGTGGATTGGAAATTAGCAAACGTGACGCCACTGTTTAAAAAAAGAGGTAGGCAGAAAGCAGGAAATTATAGGCCAGTGAGCTTAACTTCGGTAGTAGGGAAGATGCTGGAATCTATCATCAAGGAAGAAATTGCGAGGCATCTGGATAGAAATTGTCCCATTGGGCAGACGCAGCATGGGTTCATAAAGGCAGGTCATGCCTAACTAATTTAGTGGAATTTTTTGAGGACATTACCAGTGCAGTAGATAACGGGGAGCCAATGGATGTGGTATATCTGGATTTCCAGAAAGCCTTTGACAAGGTGCCACACAAAAGGTTGCTGCATAAGATAAAGATGCATGGCATTAAGGGTAAAGTAGTAGCATGGATAGAGGATTGGTTAATTAATAGAAAGCAAAGTGGGGATTAATGGGTGTTTCTCTGGTTGGCAATCAGTAGCTAGTGGTGTCCCTCAGGGATCAGTGTTGGGCCCACAATTGTTCACAATTTACATAGATGATTTGGAGTTGGGGACCAAGGGCAATGTGTCCAAGTTTGCAGATGACACTAAGATGAGTGGTAAAGCGAAAAGTGCAGAGGATACTGGAAGTCTGCAGAGGGATTTGGATAGGTTAAGTGAATGGGCTAGGGTCTGGCAGATGGAATACAATGTTGACAAATGTGAGGTTATCCATTTTGGTAGGAATAACAGCAAACGGGATTATTATTTAAATGATAAAATATTAAAGCATGCCGCTGTGCAGAGAGACCTGGGTGTGCTAGTGCATGAGTCACAGAAAGTTGGTTTACAGGTGCAACAGGTGATTAAGAAGGCGAATGGAGTTCTGTCCTTCATTGCTAGAGGGATGGAGTTTAAGACTAGGGAGGTTATGCTGCAATTGTATAAGGTGTTAGTGAGGCCACACCTGGAGTATTGTATTCAGTTTTGGTCTCCTTACTTGAGAAAGGACGTACTGGCACTGGAGGGTGTGCAGAGGAGATTCACTAGGTTAATCCCAGATCTGAAGGGGTTGGATTATGAGGAGAGGTTGAGTAGACTGGGACTGTACTCATTGGAATTTAGAAGGATGCGGGGATCTTATAGAAACATATAAAATTATGAAGGGAATAGATAGGATAGATGTGGGCAGATTGTTTCCACTGGCGGGTGAAAGCAGAACTAGGGGCATAGCCTCAAAATAAGGGGGAGTAGATTTAGGACTGAGTTTAGGAGGAACTTCTTCACCCAAAGGGTTGTGAATCTATGGAATTCCTTGTCCAGTGAAGCAGTTGAGGCTCCTTCATTAAATGTTTTTAAGATAAAGATAGATCGTTTTTTGAAGAATTAAGGGATTCAGGGTTATGGTGTTCGGGCCGGAAAGTGGAGCTGAGTCCACAAAAGATCAGCCATGATCTAATTGAATGGCGGAGCAGGCTCGAGGGGCCAGATGGCCTACTCCTGCTCCTAGTTCTTATGTTTTTATGTGTCTGGGTTATACAATTCTTCTCTCGGTGCTGATCTGCGAAACAGTCATTGATCTTGCTCTGCTGCTCAGTGGGTTTGAGGAACATTTGCAAATTTTCAATCACACCACATGGAATAACTTAAAAGCAGCTACGGTGGTGCAGTGGTTAGCCCTGCTGCCTCACGCCATCGAGGTCCCAGATTTGATCCCGGCTCTGGGTCACTGTCCGTGTGGAATTTGCACATTCTCCCCGTGTTTGTGTGGGTTTCGCCCCAACAACCCAAAGATGTGCAGGTTAGGTGGATTGGCCACGCTTAATTGCCCCTTAATTGGAAAGAAAGAATTGGGTACTCTACATTTATTTGGAAAAAAACTTAGCAGCAGCTTCTATTCACTGCCACCTTGTGGGCCGAGCCTGACCTGCAAAAAGACAGCTGTCTTTTCACAGAAAGTTGTTCCTTTTATTCTCAAAGCAGAACCAAAACCAACTTTTAAAACACAGGGCGGGATTTTCTGGTCGCTGACACTGAAATTGCGTTCAGCGATCGGCCGGAGAGTCAACATTTCCGACAGAATCGGGGGCGGCGCTGTTTCGCAATGCTCCGCCTCCTCCAAACCAGTCTGCTCGGAGAGTATGCTGCGCATCGATTCAACCGCCTCAGCACGTTGCTGAGTTCTCGACGTCGTCGATCACGTGTGCTATCATTTGTCAGGACTCCATGTGGCAGCTGCGGACTCAGTTCAGCACCGCCACAATTGGGGATGGGGGTGGAGCCGATCCGCGGGCAGGAGGGGCTTTGGCAGGGACTGGGGGCACTGTTAGGGGTGGTCCGGGAGTCGAGAGCCAGCCTGGGGGGGGGGCACTAGTTTGCAGGCCAGGTCCTTGCTGCACGGTGCGACCGATTGGACACCGCCTTGCGCATGCGTGGCCACGGACCCGGCAATTCTCCGGCCGTACCGGCAGCTGGAGCTCGGTGCTCTCTCCCAAATGGAGGATCGGTGGTTGTTTTGTGCCAAATTTTCGGTCAGAAAATGCCACCGTTCCCACGTCGGTGTCAGTACATAACCTGATAATCGGAGAATCCAGCCCCACTGTTTTCCTGGTCAGGATTCTTCAAAGCCATAAACCAACATGTGACCCTCTTGTAAACTGTCCACCAAGGTCGTGCTTTCCAGCTTCTTTTAAGCTGCTTCATTACGTTTGTTGTAAAAAGGTTTCTTTTTCCAGGAACAGGAATCAGAGTCACACGTTAATCCTGTAACAAACAATCGGCCACATTCTCTGTTCCTCAAACTAAATGTTGACTCCGGCCCAGGTTTCGTGGATTTCCACCACAGAGAAACTGGCACCGAACCTAAACCGATTCAGTGACTGCGGAGGGGCAGCACCAGCACCATGACAACACAATCGGTTCCAATGGGAAACGGGGCCGGATTCACCGGGTCCGTGATTTACACTCGGGAGGCTGACAAGGTGCAGCCGCAGATACACATTACACTCCCCACACACACTCATCCCAGCCCCACACACACATTACACTCCCCACACACACTCATCCCTGCCCCACATACACACATTACACTCCCCACACACACTCATCCCAGCCACACACACATTACACTCCCCACACACACTCATCCCAGCCGCACACACACATTACACTCCCCACACACACTCATCCCTGCCCCACATACACACATTACACTCCCCACACACACTCATCCCAGCCGCACACACACATTACACTCCCCACACACACTCATCCCAGCCGCACACACACATTACACTCCCCACACACACTCATCCCAGCCCCACACACACATTACACTCCCCACACACACTCATCCCAGCCACACACACATTACACTCCCCACACACACTCATCCCAGCCCCACACACACATTACACTCCCCACACACACTCATCCCAGCCACACACACACATTACACTCCCCACACACACTCATCCCAGCCACACACACACATTACACTCCCCTCACACACTCATCCCAGCCGCACACACATATTACACTCCCCTCACACACTCATCCCAGCCGCACACACATATTACACTCCCCACACACACTCATCCCAGCCCCACACACATTACACTCCCCACACACACTCATCCCAGCCCCACACACATTACACTCCCCACACACACTCATCCCAGCCTCACACACACATTACACTCCCCACACACACTCATCCCAGCTGCACACACACATTACACTCCCCACACACACTCATCCCAGCCGCACACACACATTACACTCCCCACACACACTCATCCCAGCCGCACACACACATTACACTCCCCGCACACACTCATCCCAGCCACACACACACATTACACTCCCCACACACACTCATCCCAGCCGCACACACACATTATACTCCCCACACACACTCATCCCAGCCGCACACACACATTACACTCCCCACACACACTCATCCCAGCCCCACACACACATTACACTCCCCACACACACTCATCCCAGCTACACACACACACTGCACTCCCCACACACACTCATCCCAGCCGCACACACACATTACACTCCCCACGCACACTCATCCCAGCCGCACACACACATTACACTCCCCACGCACACTCATCCCAGCCCCACACACACATTACACTCCCCACACACACTCATCCCAGCCGCACACACACATTACACTCCCCACACACACTCATCCCAGCCGCAGATACACATTACACTCCCCACACACACTCATCCCAGCCGCACACACACATTACACTCCCCACACACACTCATCCCAGCCGCACACACACATTACACTCCCCACACACACTCATCCCAGCCGCACACACACATTACACTCCCCACACACACTCATCCCAGCCGCACACACACATTACACTCCCCACACACACTCATCCCAGCCCCACACACACATTACACTCCCCACACACACTCATCCCAGCCGCACACACACATTACACTCCCCACACACACTCATCCCAGCCACACACACACATTACCCTCCCCACACACACTCATCCCAGCCGCACACACACACATTACACTCCCCACACACACTCATCCCAGCCCCACACACACATTACACTCCCCACACACACTCATCCCAGCCACACACACACATTACACTCCCCACACACACTCATCCCAGCCGCACACACACATTACACTCCCCACACACACTCATCCCAGCCGCACACACACATTACACTCCCCACACACACTCATCCCAGCCACACACACACATTACACTCCTCACACACTCATCCCAGCCACACACACACATTACACTCCCCACACACACTCATCCCAACCGCGCACACACATTACACTCCCCACACACACTCATCCCAGCCCCACACACACATTACACTCCCCACACACACTCATCCCAGCCACACACACACATTACACTCCCCACACACACTCATCCCAGCCACACACACACATTACACTCCCCACACACACTCACCCCAGCCGCACACATTACACTCCCCACACACACTCATCCCAGCCGCACACACACATTACACTCCCCACACACACTCATCCCAGCCGCACACACTCATTACACTCCCCACACACACTCATCCCAGCCCCACACACACATTACACTCCCCACACACACTCATCCCAGCCACACACACACATTACACTCCCCACACACACTCATCCCAGCCACACACACACATTACACTCCCCACACACACTCATCCCAGCCTCACACACACATTACACTCCCCACACACACTCATCCCAGCCCCACACACACATTACACTCCCCACACACACTCATCCCAGCCTCACACACACATTACACTCCCCACACACACTCATCCCAGCCTCACACACACATTACACTCCCCACACACACTCATCCCAGCCACACACACATTACACTCCCCACTCACTCATCCCAGCCACACACACATTACACTCCCCACTCACACTCATCCCAGCCACACACACATTACACCCCACACACACTCATCCCAGCCGCACACACACATTACACTCCCCACACACACTCATCCCAGCCGCACACACACATTACACTCCCCACACACACTCATCCCAGCCGCACACACACATTACACTCCCCACACACACTCATCCCAGCCTCACACACACATTACACTCCCCACACACACTCATCCCAGCCTCACACACACATTACACTCCCCACACACACTCATCCCAGCCGCACACACACATTACACTCCCCACACACACTCATCCCAGCCGCACACACACATTACACTCCCCACACACACTCATCCCAGCCGCACACACACATTACACTCCCTACACACACTCATCCCAGCCGCACACACACATTACACTCCCCACACACACTCATCCCAGCCGCACACACACATTACACTCCCCACACACACTCACCCCAGCCGCACACATTACACTCCCCACACACACTCATCCCAGCCGCACACACACATTACACTCCCCACACACACTCATCCCAGCCGCACACACTCATTACACTCCCCACACACACTCATACCAGCCGCGCACTCACATTACACTCCCCACACACACTCATCCCAGCCACACACACACATTACACTCCCCACACACACTCATCCCAGCCTCACACACACATTACACTCCCCACACAACCTCATCCCAGCCACACACACACATTACACTTCCCACTCACACTCATCCCAGCCACACACACATTACACTCCCCACACACACTCATCCCAGCCGCACACACACATTACACTCCCCACACACACTCATCCCAGCCCCACACACACATTATACTCCCCACTCACACTCATCCCAGCCGCACACACACATTACACTCCCCACACACACTCATCCCAGCCGCACACACACATTACACTCCCCACACACACTCATCCCAGCCCCACACACACATTACACTCCCCACACACACTCATCCCAGCCACACACACATTACACTCCCCACACACACTCATCCCAGCCCCACACACACATTACACTCCCCACACACACTCATCCCAGCCACACACACACATTACACTCCCCACACACACTCATCCCAGCCACACACACACATTACACTCCCCTCACACACTCATCCCAGCCGCACACACATATTACACTCCCCTCACACACTCATCCCAGCCGCACACACATATTACACTCCCCACACACACTCATCCCAGCCCCACACACATTACACTCCCCACACACACTCATCCCAGCCCCACACACATTACACTCCCCACACACACTCATCCCAGCCTCACACACACATTACACTCCCCACACACACTCATCCCAGCCGCACACACCCATTACACTCCCCACACACACTCATCCCAGCCGCACACACACATTACACTCCCCACACACACTCATCCCAGCCGCACACACACATTACACTCCCCGCACACACTCATCCCAGCCACACACACACATTACACTCCCCACACACACTCATCCCAGCCGCACACACACATTATACTCCCCACACACACTCATCCCAGCCGCACACACACTTTACACTCCCCACACACACTCATCCCAGCCCCACACACACATTACACTCCCCACACACACTCATCCCAGCTACACACACACACTGCACTCCCCACACACACTCATCCCAGCCGCACACACACATTACACTCCCCACGCACACTCATCCCAGCCGCACACACACATTACACTCCCCACGCACACTCATCCCAGCCCCACACACACATTACACTCCCCACACACACTCATCCCAGCCGCACACACACATTACACTCCCCACACACACTCATCCCAGCCGCAGATACACATTACACTCCCCACACACACTCATCCCAGCCGCACACACACATTACACTCCCCACACACACTCATCCCAGCCGCACACACACATTACACTCCCCACACACACTCATCCCAGCCGCACACACACATTACACTCCCCACACACACTCATCCCAGCCGCACACACACATTACACTCCCCACACACACTCATCCCAGCCCCACACACACATTACACTCCCCACACACACTCATCCCAGCCGCACACACACATTACACTCCCCACACACACTCATCCCAGCCACACACACACATTACCCTCCCCACACACACTCATCCCAGCCGCACACACACACATTACACTCCCCACACACACTCATCCCAGCCCCACACACACATTACACTCCCCACACACACTCATCCCAGCCACACACACACATTACACTCCCCACACACACTCATCCCAGCCGCACACACACATTACACTCCCCACACACACTCATCCCAGCCGCACACACACATTACACTCCCCACACACACTCATCCCAGCCACACACACACATTACACTCCCCACACACTCATCCCAGCCACACACACACATTACACTCCCCACACACACTCATCCCAACCGCGCACACACATTACACTCCCCACACACACTCATCCCAGCCCCACACACACATTACACTCCCCACACACACTCATCCCAGCCACACACACACATTACACTCCCCACACACACTCATCCCAGCCACACACACACATTACACTCCCCACACACACTCACCCCAGCCGCACACATTACACTCCCCACACACACTCATCCCAGCCGCACACACACATTACACTCCCCACACACACTCATCCCAGCCGCACACACTCATTACACTCCCCACACACACTCATCCCAGCCCCACACACACATTACACTCCCCACACACACTCATCCCAGCCACACACACACATTACACTCCCCACACACACTCATCCCAGCCACACACACACATTACACTCCCCACACACACTCATCCCAGCCTCACACACACATTACACTCCCCACACACACTCATCCCAGCCCCACACACACATTACACTCCCCACTCACTCATCCCAGCCACACACACATTACACTCCCCACTCACACTCATCCCAGCCACACACACATTACACCCCACACACACTCATCCCAGCCGCACACACACATTACACTCCCCACACACACTCATCCCAGCCGCACACACACATTACACTCCCCACACACACTCATCCCAGCCACACACACACATTACACTCCCCACACACACTCATCCCAGCCTCACACACACATTACACTCCCCACACACACTCATCCCAGCCGCACACACACATTACACTCCCCACACACACTCATCCCAGCCGCACACACACATTACACTCCCCACACACACTCATCCCAGCCGCACACACACATTACACTCCCTACACACACTCATCCCAGCCGCACACACACATTACACTCCCCACACACACTCATCCCAGCCGCACACACACATTACACTCCCCACACACACTCACCCCAGCCGCACACATTACACTCCCCACACACACTCATCCCAGCCGCACACACACATTACACTCCCCACACACACTCATCCCAGCCGCACACACTCATTACACTCCCCACACACACTCATACCAGCCGCGCACTCACATTACACTCCCCACACACACTCATCCCAGCCACACACACACATTACACTCCCCACACACACTCATCCCAGCCTCACACACACATTACACTCCCCACACAACCTCATCCCAGCCACACACACACATTACACTCCCCACTCACACTCATCCCAGCCACACACACATTACACTCCCCACACACACTCATCCCAGCCGCACACACACATTACACTCCCCACACACACTCATCCCAGCCCCACACACACATTATACTCCCCACTCACACTCAGCCCAGCCCCACACACATTACACCCCACACACACTCATCCCAGCCGCACACACACATTACACTCCCCACACACACTCATCCCAGCCTCACACACACATTACACTCCCCACACACACTCATCCCAGCCACACACACACATTACACTCCCCCCACACACTCATCCCAGCCGCACACACACATTACACTCCCCACACACACTCATCCCAGCCGCACACACACATTACACTCCCCACACACACTCATCCCAGCCCCACACACACATTACACTCCCCACACACACTCATCCCAGCCGCACACACACATTACACTCCCCACACACATCACCCCGGACACCAAGATGGCAGCGAGGACACCCTGTACCGCCGCCTGGGAAGGAGGCTGCGAGCCGCTGCCGTTTGCTGTCCTGGGCACGAGTGTCCGAGGCGGTCAGCACTGTGAACAACACCATCCACACCGGCCTCCTCAGGGTCAGTAGGCACCACCCCGTGTCACGCACCCGTAACCTGACCCCCCCCCCCCCACCCGAAGGGCGGCCAAACCCCCACCCTGCATCACCTGATGACACTCATACCGGCCGCCATGGCCGAGTGCCCTGGCCACTGGGGCCACCGGCTACCCACCCATCAGCTGCATGCGTGGACTGTCTAACACTGTGCGTTTTCTGCCCCCCCCGCGCCCCCCCGCCCTTCCAAGTGAATGCCGCCAAAATCCGCTGGGAGCGGGAGAAGTCAGGAGGAGGCCCGCCGGACCTGCGGCCCCTCACTGCGGCCGGGCAGAGGACCCTGGGCATGGTCAGCGGGTCCCAGCAATGGGCATTCGCCGAGGTGGAGACTGACCCCGCTGAGTTGCAGTTCCCCGAGACACGTGTGTCAACTCCACCCCCAACACCACCCCCATCCCCACACCACCCTCAGACCCCCCCCCCCCCCAGCCCGCGGTCTAACCATGCATCTTGTCTTGTGTCTTACAGGACCTGCTGGGGATGGGGCCGGTCCGTCTGGTGCCCCCCGCCCCAACGCCAGCCACAGCCGTAGCCCCTGGTGTCGACGATCACACCAACACGCATTCCGAGACCCCGGAGCTCAAGTCCGATGATGACACGGATTTCGTGTCACATCTTCTCCAACACCCTCCAACTCCCTCCAACTCCCTCCAACACCCTCCAACTCCCTCCAACACCCTCCAACTCCCTCCAACACCCTCCAACACCCTCCAACACCCTCCATCACCCTCCAACACCCTCCAACACCCTCCAACTCCCTCCAACACCCTCCAACTCCCTCCAACACCCTCCAACACCCTCCAACACCCTCCAACACCCTCCAACTCCCTCCAACTCCCTCCAACACCCTCCAACTCCCTCCAACTCCCTCCAACACCCTCCAACTCCCTCCAACTCCCTCCAACACCCTCCAACTCCCTCCAACTCCCTCCAACTCCCTCCAACACCCTCCAACACCCTCCAACTCCCTCCTACAACCCTCCAACTCCCTCCAACTCCCTCCAACACCCTCCAACACCCTCCAACTCCCTCCAACACCCTCCAACTCCCTCCAACTCCCTCCAACACCCTCCAACACCCTCCATCACCCTCCAACTCCTCCACACCCTCCAACACCCTCCAACTCCCTCCAACACCCTCCAACAACTCCCTCCAACTCCCTCCAAACCCTCCAGACTCCCTCCACTCCCTCCAACTCCCTCCAACACCCTCCAACACCCGCCAACTCCCTCCTACACCCTCCAACTCCCTCCAACACCCTCCAAAAACCCTCCAACACCCTCCAACCCTTACACTCCCTCCAACTCCCTCCAACACCCTCCATCACCCTCCAACACCTCCAACACCCTCCAACTCCCTCCAACACCCTCCAACCTCCCTCCAACTCCCTCCAACTCCCTCCAAAACCCTCCAACTCCCTCCAACTCCCTCCAACTCCCTACAACTCCCTCCAACACCCTCTAACTCCCTCCAACTCCCTCCAACACCCTCCAACTCCCTCCAACACCCTCCAACTCCCTCCAACTCCCTCCAACACCCTCCGACACCCTCCGACACCCTCCAACACCCTCCAACTCCCTCCAACACCCTCCAACACCCTCCAACTCCCTCCAACTCCCTCCAACACCCTCCAACACCCTCCAACTCCCTCCAACACCCTCCAACTCCCTCCAACTCCCTCCAACACCCTCCAACACCCTCCAACACCCTGCATCACCCTCCAACACCCTACAACTCCCTCCAACACCCTCCAACACCCTCCAACTCCCTCCAACACCCTCCAACTCCCTCCAACTCCCTCCAACACCCTCCAACTCCCTCCAACTCCCTCCAACACCCTCCAACTCCCTCCAACTCCCTCCAACTCCCTACAACACCCTCCAACTCCCTCCAACACCCTCCAACACCCTCCAACTCCCTCCAACTCCCTCCAACCCACTCCAACTCCCTCCAACACCCTCCAACTCCCTCCAACACCCTCCAACTCCCTCCAACTCCCTCCAACACCCTCCAACTCCCTCCAACACCCTCCAACAACCTCCAACTCCCTACAACTCCCTCCAACACCCTCCAACTCCCTCCAACACACTCCAACTCCCTCCAATGCCCTCCAACACCCTCCAACTCCCTCCAACTCCCTCCAACTCCCTCCAACACCCTCCAACTCCCTCCAACACCCTCCAACACCCTCCAACGCCCTCCAACTCACTCCAACTCCCTCCAACACCCTCCAACTCCCTCCAACACCCTCCAACACCCTCCAACTCCCTCCAACTCCCTCCAACACCCTCCAACTCCCTCCAACACCCTCCAACTCCCTCCAACACCCTCCAACACCCTCCAACTCCCTCAAACTCCGTCCAACACCCTCCAACTCCCTCCAACACCCTCCAACACCCTCCAACTCCCTACAACTCCCCCCAACACCCTCCAACTCCCTCCAACACCCTCCAACTCCCTCCAACACCCTCCAACTCCCTCCAACATCCTCCAACACCCTCCAACTCCCTACAACTGCCTCCAACATCCTCCAACACCCTCCAACTCCCTACAACTGCCTCCAACACCCTCCAACTCCCTCCAACTCCCTCCAACTCCCTCCAACACCCTCCAACTCCCTCCAACACACTCAAACACCCTCCAACACCCTCCAACTCCCTCCAACACACTCCAACTCCCTCCAACTCCCTTCAACATCCTCCAACTCCCTCCAACACCCTCCAGCTCCCTCCAACACCCTCCAACACCCTCCAACACCCTCCAACTCCCTCCAACTCCCTCCAACTCCCTCCAACACCCTCCAACACCCTCCAACTCCCTCCAACTCCCTCCAACTCCCTCCAACACCCTCCAGCTCCCTCCAACCCCCTCCAACCCCCTCCAACAACCTCCAACACCCTCCAACTCCCTCCAACTCACTCCAACTCCCTCCAACACCCTCCAACTCCCTCCAACTCCCTCCAACTCCCTCCAACACCCTCCAACTCCCTCCAACTCCCTCCAACTCCCTCCAACAACCTCCAACTCCCTCCAACTCCCTCCAACACCCTCCAACTCCCTGCAACACCCTCCAACTCCCTCCAACACCCTCCAACTCCCTCCAACTCCCTCCAACACCCTCCAACTCCCTCCAACACCCTCCAACTCCCTCCAACTCCCTCCAACTCCCTCCAACACCCTCCAACTCCCTCCAACACCCTCCAACTCCCTCCAACACCCTCCAACTCCCTCCAACTCTCTCCAACACCCTCCAACTCTACCTCTATCTCCCTCCAACACCCTCCAACACCCTCCAACTCCCTCCAACTCCCTCCAACACCCTCCAACACCCTGCAACACCCTCCAACACCCTCCAACTCCCTCCAACACGCTCCAACACCCTCCAACACCCTCCAACACCCTCCAACTCCCTCCAACACCCTCCAACTCCCTCCAACTCCCTCCAACACCCTCCAACACCCTCCAACTCCCTACAACTCCCTCCAACACCCTCCAACTCCCTCCAACACCCTCCAACTCTCTCCAACACCCTCCAACTCCCTCAATCTCCGTCCAACACCCTCCAACTCCCTCCAACACCCTCCAACTCCCTACAACTCCCTGCAACACCCTCCAACTCCCTCCAACACACTCCAACTCCCTCCAACACCCTCCAACTCCCTCCAACACCCTCCAACACCCTCCAACTCCCTACAACTCCCTCCAACACCCTCCAACTCCCTCCAACTCCCTCCAACACCCTCCAACTCCCTCCAACACCATCCAACTCTCTCCAACACCCTCCAACTCCCTCAAACTCCGTCCAACACCCTCCAACTCCCTCCAACACCCTCCAACACCCTCCAACTCCCTACAACTCCCTGCAACACCCTCCAACTCCCTCCAACACCCTCCAACTCCCTCCAACACCCTCCAACTCCCTCCAACACCCTCCAACACCCTCCAACTCCCTACAACTCCCTCCAACACCCTCCAACTCCCTCCAACTCCCTCCAACACCCTCCAACACCCTCCAACACCCTCCAACTCCCTCCAACACCCTCCAACACCCTCCAACACCCTCCAACACCCTCCATCACCCTCCACAACCCTCCATCACCCTCCAACACCCTCCAACACCCTCCAACACCCTCCAACACCCTCCAAAACCCTCCAACACCCTCCAACACCCTCCAACACCCCCCAACTCCCTCCAAAACCCTCCAACACCCTCCACAACCCTCCAACTCCCTCCACAACCCTCCAACACCCTCCACCATCCCAGCGACACCCTCCAACACCCTCCAACACCCTCCACAACACTCCAACACCCTCCAACACCCTCCAACTCCCTCCACAACCCTCCAATACCCTCCAACACCCTCCAACACCCTCCAACACCCTCCAACATCCTCCAACCCTCCAACACCATCCAACTCCCTCCAAAACCCTCCAACACCCTCCAAAACCCTCCACCATCCCAGCGACACCCTCCAACACCCTCCAACACCCTCCACAACCCTCCAACACCCTCCAACACCCTCCAACTCCCTCCACAACCCTCCAAAACCCTCCAACACCCTCCAACACCCTCCAACCCCCTCCAACACCCTCCAACCCACCAACACCCTCCAACTCCCTCCAACACCCTACAACACCCTCCACAACCCTCCAACACCCTCCAACGCCCTCCACAACCCTCCAACACCCTCCAGCTCCCTCCACCACCCTCCAACACCCTCCAACACCCTCTAACACACTCCAACACCCTCCAACACCCTCCACAACCCTCCAACACCCTCCAACACCCTCCAACACCCCCCAACTCCCTCCAAAACCCTCCAACACCCTCCACAACGCTCCAACTCCCTCCACAACCCTCTAACACCCTCCACCATCCCAGCGACACCCTCCAACACCCTCCAACCCCCTCCACAACCCTCCAACACCCTCCAACCCCCTCCACAACCCTCCAAAACCCTCCAACACCCTCCAACACCCTCCAACACCCTCCAACACCCTCCAACTCCCTCCACCACCCTCCAAAACCCTCCAACACCCTCCAACACCCTCCAACACCCTCCACCATCCCAGCGACACTCGCCTCGGTCGGGCACTTTAGTAAAGAGGCTCCTGGGACACTCTGTAGTGTTCACCGCACATCTGCTCCAGTACAGCCGGTGGAGGTAGGAACTCCCGAGGGGGTGGACTGGCGGAGGGCGGGTTGACCCCAGGGTCTAGCTGCCATCCAGATGGGTTTCAGGTTTCTGGCACGGACAGTCCCATCTATTGTGGAGATGTAGTCACAGAGCCAGGGACGGCCTGAGGGGTTGGCGGCGAGCATCCAGCACCTTCCGGCGCAGTTGGAGGAGTCTAACCGCGTGCAGCAGCAGGAGGTGGTGCCGGCCATGCGTGCCACCCAGCCCAACACCCCACGGGTGGCGTCCATGATGGAGGCATTGAGGGAGATGGTTTTGGCCATGGATCAGCATGTCCAAGGCCTGGGGAATTCTGTACAGCCAGTGGCCCAGGGGCAGGACAGGGCTGCCCTCTCACAGACAGCCATGTGTGAGAGCCACCTGGACATCGCAGTGGCACTTATGAACGTGGCCCAGTCACAAAGGGAAATGGCCGAGTCACTGGCTGATGCGACACAGACCGAGAAGGTGGTGGCACAGTTGCAGTGTGATGTGCAGCGTGGCCAGGGCCACTTCTGTGTCCACAGCTGCCAGTGGTGCAAG
>NC_052164.1:966329-1001480 GCF_902713615.1 Scyliorhinus canicula
GTGTAAATGGATGTGTGTGTGTGTGTCACGGATGTGTGTGTGTGTGTGTGTGTGTGTGTGTGTAAGGGATGTGTGTGTGTGTGTAATGGATGTGTATGTGTGTGTGTGTGTGAGGGATGTGTGTGTATGTGTGTAAGGGATGTGTGGGTGGGTCTGTGTGTAAGGGATGTGTGTGGTGTGTGTAAGGGATGTGTGTGTGTGTGTGTAAGGGATGTGTGTGTGTGTAACGGATGTGTGTGTGTGTGTGTAAGGGATGTGTGTGTGTGTGTGTGTAACGGATGTGTGTGTGTAACGGATGTGTGTGTGTGTGTAAGGGATGTGTGTGGTGTGTGTGTAACGGTGTGTGTGTGTGTGTGTGTAAGGGATGTGTGTGTGTGTAAGGGATGTGTGTGTGTGTGTGTAAGGGATGTGTGTGTGTGTGTGTAAGGGATGTGGTGTGTGTGTGTAAGGGATGTGTGGGTGGGTCTGTGTGTAAGGGATGTGTGTGTGAGTAAGTGGATGTGTGTTTGGGTGTGTGTGTGTGTAATGGATGTGTGTGTGTGTGTCACGGATGTGTGTGTGTGTGTGTGTGTGTGTGTGTGTAAGGGATGTGTGTGTGTGTGTGTAATGGATGTGTATGTGTGTGTGTGTGTGAGGGATGTGTGTGTATGTGTGTAAGGGATGTGTGGGTGGGTCTGTGTGTAAGGGATGTGTGTGTAAGGGATGTGTGTGTGTGTGTAAGGGATGTGTGTGTGTGTAACGGATGTGTGGGTGTGTGTGTAAGGGATGTGTGTGTGTGTGTGTGTAACGGATGTGTGTGTGTGTGTAACGGATGTGTGTGTGTGTGTGTGTAAGGGATGTGTGTGTGTGTGTGTGTAACGGATGTGTGTGTGTGTGTGTGTGTGTAAGGGATGTGTGTGTGTGTAAGGGATGTGTGTGTGTGTGTGTGTAAGGGATGTGTGTGTGTGTGTGTAAGGGATGTGTGTGTGTGTGTGTAAGGGATGTGTGTGTGTGTGTGTTTGTGTGTGTGTAAGGGATGTGTGTGTGTGTAAGGGATGTGTGTGTGTGTGTGTAAGGGATGTGTGTGTGTGTGTGTGTAAGGGATGTGTGTGTGTGTAAGGGATGTGTGTGTGTGTGTAAGTGGATGTGTGTGTGTGTGTGTGAGCGATGTGTGTGTGTGTGTAAGGGATGTGTGTGTAAGGGATGTGTGTGTGTGTGTGTAAGGGATGTGTGTGTGTGTAAGGGATGTGTGTGTGTGTGTGTGTGTGTAGGGGACGTGGATGTGTGTGTGTAAGGGATGTGTGTGTGTGTAAGGGATGTGTGTGTGTGTGTGTGTGTGTGTAGGGGATGTGGTGTGTGTGTGTAAGGGATGTGTGTGTAAGGGATGTTTCTGTATGTGTAAGGGATGTGTGTGTGTGTAAGGGATGTGTGTGTGTGTGTGTGTGAGCGATGTGTGTGTAAGGGATGTGGTGTGTGTGTAAGGGATGTGTGTGTGTGTGAGGGATGTGTGTGTGTGTGTGTAAGTGATGTGTGTGTGTGTGTGTAAGGGATGTGTGTGTGTGTGTGTAGGGGATGTGGTGTGTGTGTGTAAGGGATGTGTGTGTAAGGGATGTTTGTGTATGTGTAAGGGATGTGTGTGTGTGTAAGGGATGTGTGTGTGTGTGTGTGAGCGATGTGTGTGTGTGTGTGTGTAAGGGATGTGGTGTGTGTGTAAGGGATGTGTGTGTGTGTGAGGGATGTGTGTGTGTGTGTGTAAGTGGATGTGTGTGTGTGTGTGTAAGGGATGTGTGTGTGTGTGTAAGGGATGTGGTGTGTGTGTAAGGGATGTGTGTGTGTGTGAGGGATGTGTGTGTGTGTGTGTAAGGGATGTGTGTGTGTGTGTGTAAGGGATGTGTGTGTGTGTGTGTAAGGGATGTGGTGTGTGTGTAAGGGATGTGTGTGTGTGTGAGGGATGTGTGTGTGTGTGTGTAAGGGATGTGTGTGTGTGTGTGTAAGGGATGTGTGTGTGTGTGTGTAAGGGATGTGTGTGTGTTGCCTCACTGTGATAATGGTGCAGGGAGGGGTTTAACAGCTGCTTTGTCTCTCTCTCTCTCTCTAGGTTTATTGTTACCTAGAGACCAGCTCTGGCTCTGGCCCAGTTTTTCCTGCTGTTCTGTGTTGCCCAAGCTGTGATGGGAAATTTATAGTATGTAAGTGTGGCCGTCTTAAAGAGACAGATCTTTGTTGCACAAAGTGGCATCGTGAAGATGGTTAAAATTCTAAATCAATTACATGAATCATATGATGAATAAATCTTTGAAGCTGTGATAATATTTGATTCCAATGCTGTACCTGTGTTGTATGGTCAATGCGAGATTACTCCTTTCAGACTGAGGGATGATCACTGTTGGGCAGGGGCAAACACTCACTTTCTCCGACTCCATACACCGCACCTGTATCACTGCAAAATAAAACAGCTGGAGCCTGGACAGCGCCCTACGCTGATCGGCCAGTTGTGTCTGTTTAATTTAATTGCACACATTAAGCAGACACAACAGAATGATTGGGAAATGGAAGTATGCTGTGGGGTCTGTCCTTGTACAGGAATGTTTGGCTCAATATATAAATACACTGCCTAGTGTGCACTGAACCCCAGAGAATGTTCTGGAAGTTCTGTTGTCCGACAGTCTGTGATATATATTGTATCACTGCTTTGCTTCTTGCATTACTCTGTGTCCTGATCAGTTTGACTCTCGCACACGCTCTAATCCTCCCTCCAACAGAAAGCCATTTACTCCCGCCTGGAATCATGGTGACATCACTTTTTTTAAATAAATTTTGAATTCCCAATACATTTTTTCCCAATTAAGGGGCAATTTAGTTTGGCCAATCCGCCTATTCCGCACATTTTTGGGTTGTGGGGGTGAAACCCACGCAAACACGGGGAGAATGTGCAAACCCCACACGGACAGTGACCCAGAGCCAGGATCGAACCTGGGACCTCGGCGCCGTGAGGCAGCAGGGCTAACCCACTGTGCCACCGTGCTGCCCCTATCATGGTGACATCACGTGTGCCTCAGCGTCTCTATACTTCACAATATGTAAAGAGAAAAACATCACATCAGGGTTACATCACTCGTGCAGCACGCTATCTTTCAGCCGATGTTGCTGTATGCTTTGTGATTTAAACAAAATGACTTCATGGCATGTGAATTGTTGCCATTTATTGTCCATCTCTAATGCCCCTGGAGTAGGTGGTGGTCAGCTGTCTTCTTGAACCGTGACAGTCCATGTGGTGTAGGTTCACCCCCTGTGCTGTTAGGGAGGGTGTTCTGGGATTTTGACCCAGCGACAGTGAAGGAACGAGGATATATTTCCAAGTCAGGATGGTGAGTGGCATTGACATGGTGGGGCTCCCAGGTATCTGCTGCTCTGTTAGGTGGTAGAGGTTGTGGGTTTGGTAGGTGCTGTTGATGGATATTTGGTGAGTTGCTGCATTCGTGGCTCAGGGAGTGAAAGTTTAAGATGGTGGATGGCCAGCCAATCAAGCGGGGCTGCTTTGTCTGAGCGGATGTTGAGTTTTGTGAGTGTTGTTGGAGCTGCACTCATCCAGGAGAATATTCCATCACACTCCTGACTTGTGCCTTGCAGATGGTGGGCAGGCTTTGGGGGGGGGGGGGGGGGGGGTTGCTCAGGAGGTGAGTTACTCGCCGTAGGATTCCCAGCCTCCGAACTACTCTTTGACATGGTGGGGCTCCCAGCTGGTCACAGCTGGTCCAGCTCGGTTTCTGGCCAATGGTCACCTCCAGGGTGTTGGGGATTCAACGATGATAATGCCAAGGGGCGGTGGTTAGATCCTGTCTTGTACGAGATAGTCATTGCCTGGCACTTGGTGTGGCGTGAGTGTAACTTGCCACTTGTCAGCCCCAAGCCTGGATATTGTCCAGGTCTTGCTGCATTTGCACATGGACTGATTCATTATCTGAGGGATTCGCGAATGGTGCTGAACATTGTGCAGTCATCCGCAAACATCCCCATGTCTGACCTTATGATGGAAGGACGGTCATTGATGAAGGAGCTGAAGATGGTTGGGCCTAGGACACAACCCTGAGGAACTCCTGCAGTGATGACCTGGAGCTGAGATGATTGACCTCCAACCACCACAACCATCTTCCTTTGTGCCGGGAATTACTCCAACCAGCGGAGAGTTTTCCCTCTGATTCCCATTGACTCCAGTTTAGCTGGAACTCCTTGATACCATACTCATACAACATTGAACATACAGTGCAGAAGGAGGCCATTCGGCCCATTGAATCTGCACTGATCCACTTAAGCCCTCAAATGTCGATCAAACTCGATCAAATGTTGCTTTGATGTCAAGGGCAGTCAGTCTCTATAGAATCCCTACAGTGCAGGAGGCCATTTGGCTAATCGAGGCAGCACCAACCCTCTGAAAGAGAACCCTACCTAGGCCCAATCCCCCACCCTATCCCCATAAACCAATCTAATCTGCACATCTTTAGACACTGAGGGGCAATTTAGCATGGCCAATCCACCTAACCTGCACATCTTTTGACTGTGGGAGGAAACTGGAGCACCCGGAGGAAACCCAAGCAGACACGATAAGAACTCTACACAGTCAGTGACCCCAGGATTGGAATCGAATCCGGATCCCTGGCGCTGTGAGGCAGCAGTGCTAACGCGGGTCGCTGGCTCTGTGAGACAGCAGTGTTAACCCGGGTCCCTGGCTCTGTGAGGCAGCAGTGCTAACGCGGGTCACTGGCACTGTGAGACAGCAGTGCTAACCCGGGTCCCTGGCACTGTGAGGCAGCAGTGCTAACGCGGGTCACTGGCACAGTGAGGCAGCAGTGCTAACCCGGGTCCCTGGCACTGTGAGACAGCAGTGTTAACCCGGGTCCCTGGCACTGTGAGACAGCAGTGTTAACCCGGGTCCCTGGCACAGTGGAGCAGCAGTGTTAACCCGGGTCCCTGGCACTGTGAGCAGCAGTGTTAACCCGGGTCCCTGGCACTGTGAGGCAGCAGTGTTAACCCGGGTCCCTGGCACAGTGAGGCAGCAGTGTTACCCGGGTCCCTGGCACAGTGATGCAGCAGTGTTAACCCGGGTCCCTGGCACTGTGAGACAGCAGTGTTAACCCGGGTCCCTGGCACTGTGAGGCAGCAGTGTTAACCCGGGTCCCTGGCACTGTGAGCAGCAGTGTAACCCGGGTCCCTGGCACTGTGAGGCAGCAGTGTTAACCCGGTCCCTGGCACTGTGAGGCAGCAGTGTTAACCCGGGTCCCTGGCACTGTGAGACAGCAGTGTTAACCCGGGTCCCTGGCACTGTGAGGCAGCAGTGTTAACCCGGGTCCCTGGCACTGTGAGGCAGCAGTGTTAACCCGGGTCCCCTGGCACTGTGAGGCAGCAGTGTTAAACCGGGTCCCTGGCACTGTGAGACAGCAGTGTTAACCCGGGTCCCTGGCACTGTGAGGCAGCAGTGTTAAACCGGGTCCCTGGCACTGTGAGGCAGCAATGTTAACCCGGGTCCCTGGCATTGTGAGGCAGCAGTGTTAACCAGGGCCCCTGGCACTGTGAGACAGCAGTGTTAACCCTTGTCCCTGGCACTGTGAAACAGCAGTGTTAACCCGGGTCCCTGGCACTGTGAGGCAGCAGTGTTAAACCGGGTCCCTGGCACTGTGAGGCAGCAGTGCTAACCCGGGTCCCTGGCACTGTGAGACAGCAGTGTTAACCTGGGTCCCTGGCACAATGAGACAGCAGTGTTAACCCGGGTCCCTGGCACTGTGAGACAGCCGAGTCCTTGGCACTGTGAGACAGCAGTGTTAACCCGGGTCCCTGGCACAGTGAGACAGCAGTGTTAACCCGGGTCCCTGGCACAGTGAGACAGCAGTGCTAACCCGGGTCCCATGCACTGTGAGGCAGCAGTGTTAACCTGGGTCCCTGGCACAATGAGACAGCAGTGCTAACCCGGGTCCCTGGCACAGTGAGACAGCAGTGCTAACCCGGGTCCCTGGCACAGTGAGACAGCAGTGCTAACCCGGGTCCCTGGCACTGTGAGACAGCAGTGTTAACCTGGGTCCCTGGCACAATGAGACAGCAGTGCTAACCCGGGTCCCTGGCACTGTGAGGCAGCAGTGCTAACCCGGTTCCCTGGCGCTGTGAGACAGCAGTGTTAACCTGAGTCCCTGGCACTGTGAGACAGCAATGTTAACCCGGGTCCCTGGCACTGTGAGGCAGCAGTGTTAACCCGGGTCCCTGGCACTGTGAGGCAGCAGTGTTAACCCGGGTCCCTGGCGCTGTGAGACAGCAGTGTTAACCTGAGTCCCTGGCACTGTGAGACAGCAGTGCTAACCCGTGTCCCTGGCACTGTGAGACAGCAGTGCTAACCCGGTTCCCTGGCACTGTGAGACAGCAGTGTTAACCTGAGTCCCTGGCACTGTGAGACAGCAGTGTTAACCCGGGTCCCTGGCACTGTGAGACAGCAGTGTTAACCCGGGTCCCTGACACTGTGAGACAGCAGTGTTAACCCGGGACCCTGGTACTGAGACAGCAGTGTTAACCCGGGTCCCTGGCACTGTGCGTCAGCAGTGTTAACCCGGGTCCCTGGCACTGTGAGACAGCCGAGTCCCTGGCACTGTGAGGCAGCAGTGTTAACCCGAGTCCCTGGCACTGTGAGACAGCAGTGCTAACCCGGGTCCCTGGCGCTGTGAGACAGCAGCATTAACCCAGGTCCCTGGCACTGAGACAGCAGTGTTAACCCGGGTCCCTGGCACAATGAGACAGCAGTGTTAACCCGGGTCCCTGGCGCTGTGAGACAGCAGTGCTAACCCGGTTCCCTGGCGCTGTGAGACAGCAGTGCTAACCCGGTTCCCTGGCGCTGTGAGACAGCAGTGTTAACCCGGGTCCCTGGCACTGTGAGACAGCAGTGTTAACCCGGGTCCCTGGCACTGTGAGGCAGCAGTGTTAACCCGGGTCCCTGGCTGTGTGAGACAGCAGTGTTAACCTGAGTCCCTGGCACAGTGAGACAGCAGTGCTAACCCGGGTCCCTGCGCTGTGAGACAGCAGTGTTAACCCGGGTCCCTGGCACTGTGAGGCAGCAGTGTTAACCCGGGTCCCTGGCACTGTGAGACAGCAGTGTTAACCCGGGTCCCTGGCACTGTGAGACAGCAGTGTTAACCCGGGTCCCTGGCACTGTGAGGCAGCAGTGTTAACCCGGGTCCCTGGCACTGTGAGACAGCAGTGCTAACCCGGTTCCCTGGCGCTGTGAGACAGCTGTGTTAACCCGGGTCCCTGGCACTGTGAGACAGCAGTGCTAACCCGGGTCCCTGGCACAATGAGACAGCAGTGCTAACCCGGGTCCCTGGCACAATGAGACAGCAATGTTAACCTGGGTCCCTGGCACTATGAGACAGCAGTGTTAACCTGGGTCCCTGGCACTGTGAGACAGCAGTGTTAACCCGGGTCCCTGGCACTGTGAGACAGCAGTGTTAACCTGGGTCCCTGGCACTATGAGACAGCAGTGTTAACCTGGGTCCCTGGCACTGTGAGACAGCAGTGTTAACCCGGGTCCCTGGCACTGTGAGACAGCAGTGTTAACCCGGGTCCCTGGCACTGTGAGACAGCAGTGTTAACCCGGGGCCCTGGCACAATGAGACAGCAGTGTTAACCCGGGTCCCTGGCACAATGAGACAGCAGTGTTAACCTGGGTCCCTGGCACTGTGAGGCAGCAGTGTTAACCCGGGTCCCTGGCACTGTGAGGCAGCAGTGTTAACCCGGGTCCCTGGCACTGTGAGACAGCAGTGTTAACCCGGGTCCCTGGCACTGTGAGACAGCAGTGTTAACCCGGGTCCCTGGCACTGTGAGGCAGCAGTGTTAACCCGGGTCCCTGGCACAATGAGACAGCAGTGTTAACCCGGGTCCCTGGCACTGTGAGGCAGCTGTGCTAACCACTGCGCCATTGTGCTGCCGCTCCTCACCCCTGGAGTTCCACTCTATTGTCCATGTTTGAACCAAGGCTGTAATGAGGTCAGGAGCTGAGTGACCCTGGCGGAACCCAAACTGAGTGTCTGTGAGCAGGTTATTGCCTAGTAAGTGCCGCTTGATAGCACTGTTGATGACTCCGCCCATCACTTTGCTGATGATGGAGAGTTGACCGATAGGGCGGTAATTGGCTGGATTGGATTTGTCCTGTTTCTTGTGTACAGGACATACCTGGGCAATTTCCCACATTGCCGTGTAGATGTCAGTGTTGTAGCTGCACTGGAACAGCTTGGCTAGGGGTGCGGCAAGTTCTGGAATCTTCAGTACTATTGCCCGGATATTGTCAGGGCCCAGAGTCTTTGCCGTATCCAGTGCCTTCAGCCATTTCTTGATATCACGTGGAGTGAATCATATTGGCTGAAGACTGACATCTGTGATGCTGGGACCTCCGGAGGAGACCCAGATGGATCACCCACTCAGCACTTCTGGTTGAAGATGTGCTGGCCTCCTCCATCATTGAGGATGGGGATATTTGTGGAGCCGCCTCCTCCAGTGAGTTGTTTAATTGTCCAACACCATTCACGGCTGGATGTGGCAGGACAGCAGAGCTTAGATCTGATGCATTGGTTGTGGAATCGCTTGGCTCTGTCTATTACTTGCTGCTTATACTGTTTGAGTCCTGTGTTGTAGCTTCATCAGGTTAGCAGCCTGTTTTTAGCTATACCTGGCGTTGCTCTGGGCATGCCCCACTGCTTATTGTAAGAAGTCTTACAACACCAGGTTAAAGTCCAACAGGTTTGTTTCAAACATTAGCTTTCAGAGCACGGCTCCTTCCTCAGCTGAAATGTCACCATTTCACCTGAGGAAGGAGCAGTGCTCCGAAAGCTCGTGTTTGAAACAAACCTGTTGGACTTTAACCTGGTGTTGTAAGACTTCTTACTGTGCTCACCCCAGTCCAACGCTGGCATCTCAACATCATCCACTGCTTATTGAACAAGGGTCCATTTCCAACTCCTGTGGGGAATGAAGGATATGCCGGGACATGAGGTTACAGACTTTTTTTAATTCATTCATGGGTTGTGGGCGTTGCTGGCAGCATATCATAGAATTCCAACAGTATAGAAGGAGGCCATTTGCCCCATCGAGTCTGTACCGACCCTCTGAAAGAGCTCCCCACCCAGGCCCATAACCCCACCCTATCCCTACAACCCAGTAACCCCACCTAACTTTTTGGACACTATGGGGCAACTTAGCATGGCCAATCCACCTAACCTGCACATCTTTGGACTGTGGGAGGAAACCGGAGCACCCGGAGGAAACCCACGCAGACACGGGGAGAACGTGCAGACTCCGCACAGGGAATGACCCGAGGCTGGAATTGAACCCGGGTCCCTGGCGCTGTGACACAACAGTGCTAACCACTGTGCTACCATGCCGTCCTCATCCCTGGGGGCATTTAAGAGTCAACCACATTGCTGTGGGTCTGGAGTCACATGTAGGCCAGACCAGTAAGGACGGAAGATTTCCTTCCCTAATGGATGGGTTTCTACGACAATAGTTTCATGGTCATCTTTGGACTTTTAATTTTTTATTGAATTCAAATTTCACCATCTTCCATAGCGGGATTCGAAGCCGGCTTCCTAGAGCATGATTCTGACAATACCACTACGCCACTGCCTCCCCCTGAGTACATTTCTGCTGCTGCTGTTCGCCCACACCTGCCTCATGGATGCCCAGTCTTGAGTTGGTAGATCTGTATGAAGTCTATCCCATTCAGCACGGTGGTAGTGCCACACTACACGATGGAGGATATCCTCAATCAGATTGCAGTGATAATGTCAGTTGCTACACTATAAGACCATAAGACATCGGAGCAGAATTAGGCCGCTCGGCCCATCGAGTCTGCTCCGCCATTCAATCATGACTGGTATTTTTCTCATCCCAATTCTCCTGCCTTCTCCCCATAACCCCTGATCCCCTTATTAATCAACGCCCATTAGCTACACCTTCCCCCTTTTCCGGAGATGACCTCTGGGACTGGCAATATGGTGCACCTTCGTGGCAATGTCACTAGACAGGGGCTTGGGTGATGCATTAACTGGCTGAGGCTTGTGTCTGTACCTTAAACCTGCAGCCTTAGCTCAGACTCTTCATGATCTGAGGTATCTTTATCCCCGTACCTGACTGTCTTCTTTAATCATCCTCTTTCCTTTAAATTTCACATGATTCTGCTTTCAGTGTGCTCCAAGCCTGGCCCTGAAGATATCCAAATGATCTGGTCACAAAAATCTGGCTGCCATATCAGTCAATCTTGCTCCTTCCAGGTCAAAACCTCACTCATAAACCAGGATAATATCTGTATTCTTGGATTTAGACAGGACCATCAGCATAGAAATTCAACCTTCAACAAACACATCTGAATTTGTCAAGCTATTTCTGGAAATAATTACATTAGACCAACAGACCAGTGAGAGGGACAAGGGCGTAATTTTAATAAACAAAGGTTTGTAACTGTATTGTGCATTGATTATTCAAACAGTTATGGTGTCTGATCTTGGGTCTTGAGTCAATGCAGCGTGATGTTAGCAATGATGGAGAATTCTCCTATCATCTTTAAAAATGTAATTAATTTTCACAGCCTTTAGGGGAAATAAGCAGCAAGCTGATGCACTCTTCCTTCAGGCAAAGTAATCTTCATAATGGATGCTGCAAGGCGGAGAACATTGCTAAATTCAATAGTATCAGTTAAAGATGTGCTCAGATAACAGCTACTTGTAAAATATTCTGGAGTTTCCTCTGCTTAATCTAATCATTCTGACAATATTTCAGCTATAACAGGGAATATCATCCCATCTGATCTTCAGATTTGCTACTTATCCCCAAATGCCCATCCCAATGTCTACTCAATTGCCCCAGTCGACTATTCCAAATCCCCGTACTCCAGATCCAACCTCTATTTCTTCCGCCCGACCATGTGGTCTGTGACAAGGGATCCTTAGGCCCTGCATCAATGTCTCAAGGTTCAGCTGGTGAGAGGCGAGGTTAATACGTTGGTTCTATGATGGTTTATAACAGCAAGTTGGCAGATGCCTCAGTAAAATAGATGGTCCAAGGAAGATAAGGCCAACTTTGCTGGGTATAGTGTCTTTCTCACCTTGACTGGGTCAAGAGGCAGTTTATCAATTTGTCAAGAGTGGCCATTTGCTGTCTGCTCCTGATTAATTAGGATCTGTCTTCATTAACAAAGTGATTAGCCCTCAACACTTTTAAACCAAATTCCCAATTCATGGATTTAATTGGCTGATGCTATCAAATGCCTCCTTCACCTGTCAATAGAGTTGAAATGAGAAGGATAGGTCACCACGTGCTTTTAATGCAAGAATTTGAATGAATGGCATCCACAATTCAGTATTTTAACTATCAGGCTGTTACCCTGCCCCAGTTAGGAACTCCTCCCCGGTACTGTGCGGACTGTGCGGAGTCTGCACGTCCTCCCCGTGTGTGCGTGGGTTTCCTCCGGGTGCTCCGGTTTCCTCCCACAGTCCAAAGATGTGCGGGTTAGGTGGATTGGCCGTGATAAATTGCCCGTAGTGTCCTAAAAAGTAAGGTTAAGGGGGGGTTGTTGGGTTACGGGTATAGGGTGGATACGTGGGTTTCAGTAGGGTGATCATGGCTCAGCACAACATTGAGGGCCGAAGGGCCTGTTCTGTGCTGTACTGTTCTATGTTCTATGTAAAGGTTCAAGTTCCTGATGTTTGAAGAGATTAAACTGTGCAGTAACTCTCTCATTGCATTGTACATCAGCAAAAATCAGATTTCGTTTTCATTTCATTATTTCAGCTTTGCCGTCAGTTACAAACAACAAGTTGAGGAAAAGGTTTTTTCTTAAAAACCTATGGAACATTTTGGGTAGATTGTATCTCAAATTTCAAAAGTTGAGATATTTAGACAACGGGCTGGAGTTTCTGTTTCTGCGGCTAAGTGCCGGTTCGAACGGAGAATCCGTGGGAGGTTTCCGTCAAAAGAATTGGTGCAAACCCCTCACCGATTCGGTATCGGCATCAACTGGAACTCCCACCTCCCGAAAACAGCCGGAGAATGGCCGGGTCCTGGGATGCTCACGCGCACAGCTGATGACCTGCAGTGGTCGCGCCGTACAACATAGTGCCGGCCGTGCGCGGACCTGACCTGCCATCTGCAACCCCACAGCTCACCCCCTGGCCACTCCCCACCAGTCCCCCCAGCCCTCGCAGAAGCCCCCCCCCCCCCCGGCCAGCGGCATGGATCCCGGCCGAGTACGGTGATGGCTGATGGGCGTCAAACCAGCGCCGGCCCCAATTTCAGTGTCAGAGCCCATTCTCCGCCTGATCGCTGAACACGATTTCAGCGTCGGGCAATGGAGAACCCCTCCCCATGTTTGTTAATGAATGATTTATTTGGGGCCTCCTTTGATGGAACACCAGGACCCTTGATGTAGACTGGCCCCCAATTACATTGAAAAAAAGGGCAGCAAATTAGCAAATAAATTATTTTTGTCTCTGAATGTGAGTCAAAAAGGGACTTACTTGAAATAATAAATAAGAACAGGGCCTGTCACTGTGCGGCAGATTCCAATGCAGGCAAATGGGGTTAGTTTAGATAGACTTTCAGGTTGCCATGGACCAGTTGGAGCAGAAGGGTCTGTTCCTGTGCTGTATGTTTCTTTGTTCTTGGTCTGGTAATATCTGTGTGGAGAGAAAAAACATTTCAGGTTGATGACCTTTCATCAGGAGTGGAGACATTAAATGTAATAAACAGACAAAGGGTGAGCGGGAGGAAAAAACAACAGGTAAGATCTGTGATAGGATGGAAGTCAGGAGACATTAAATGACAAAGGGGATGATAATAGGACAACTGAAGAAACAAAGATCATAGAATTTACAGTGCAGAAGGAGGCCATTCAGCCCATCGAGTCTGGACCGCCCTTGGAAAGAGCACCCTACCTAAGGTCAACAACTCCACCCTATCCCCATAACGCAGTAACCCCACCCAACACTAAGGGCAATTTTGGACACTAAGGGCAATTTATCATGGCCAATCCACCCTAACCTGCACATCTTTGGACTGTGGGAGGAAACCGGAACACCCGGGGCAAACCCACGCACACACGGGGAGGATGTGCAGACTCCGCACAGACAGTGACCCAAGCCGGAATCGAACCTGGGACCCTGGAGCTGTGAAGCGATTGTGCTATCCACAATGCTACCGTGCTGCCCTAAGATGTGTTTGGAGGGAGTGTAAATGGAGAAGAAGGAGGTCACAGATGAAAAGAATTGAGGCAGATATAATGATCTGAAATTGTAGAACTCAATGTAGAGTCTCAAACTCAATTCAACCAATATTTCTCCAGTGGAGAATTTCTGGGCTAAATCAGGGAATTTGTCAGTAATTGGAAATTCTGCTCCCGCCTTAAAAGTCCTGCAGGCTGATTAAACTATTAAACGTGCATATTCAGTTTTAAACTTACGTCATTAAATTGGGTTGGATTCTCCGCTGTTGGGATTCTCCGCTGTCGGGATCTCCGCTATCGGGATTCCCCGCTGTCGGCATTCTCCGCTGTCGGGATTCTCCGCTATCGGGATTCCCCGCTGTCGGCATTCTCCGCTGTCGGGATTCTCCGCTATCGGCATTCCCCGCTATCGGCATTCTCCGCTGTCGGCATTCTCTGCTGTCGGGATCTCCGCTATCGGGATTCCCCGCTGTCGGCATTCTCCGCTGTCGGGATTCTCCGCTATCGGGATTCCCCGCTATCGGGATTCTCCGCTGTTGGGATTCCCCGCTGTCGGGATTCTCCACTATCGGGATTCTCCGCTGTCGGCATTCTCCGCTGTCGGGATTCTCCGCTGTCGGCATTCTCCGCTGTCGGGATTCTCCACTATCGGGATTCTCCGCTGTCGGGATTCTCCGCTGTTGGGATTCTCCGCTGTTGGCATTCCCCGCTATCGGGATTCCCGCTGTCGGGATTCTCCGCTATTGGGATTCTCCGCTGTCGGCATTCCCCGCTATCGGGATTCCCCGCTGTCGGGATTCCCCGCTGTCGGGATTCTCCACTATCGGGATTCCCCGCTGTCGGGATTCTCCGCTGTCAGGATTCTCCGCTGTCGGCATTCCCCGCTATCGGGATTCCGCTGTCGGGATTCTCCGCTATCGGGATTCCCCGCTATCGGGATTCCCCGCTGTCGGGATTCTCCGCTGTCGGGATTCTCCGCTGTCAGCATTCTCCGCTGTCGGGATTCTCCGCTGTCAGCATTCTCCACTGTCGGGATTCTCCGCTGTCGGCATTCTCCACTGTCGGCATTCTCCGCTATCGGCATTCCCCGCTATCGGCATTCCCCGCTATCGGGATTCTCCGCTGTCGGGATTCTCTGCTGTCGGGATTCCCCGCTGTCGGGATTCCCCGCTGTCGGGATTCTCCGCTATCGGGATTCCCCGCTGTCGGGATTCTCTGCTGTCGGGATTCCCCGCTGTCGGGATTCCCCGCTGTCGGGATTCTCCGCTATCGGGATTCTCCGCTGTCGGGATTCTCCGCTGTTGGGATTCTCCGCTGTCGGGATTCTCCGCTGTCGGCATTCTCCGCTGTCGGGATTCTCCGCTGTCGGCATTCTCCGCTGTTGGGATTCTCCGCTGTCGGGATTCTCCGCTGTCGGGATTCTCCGCTGTCGGCATTCCCCGCTGTCGGGATTCCCGCTGTCGGGATTCTCCGCTATCGGGATTCTCCGCTGTCGGGATTCTCCGCTGTCGGGATTCTCCGCTGTCGGCATTCTCCGCTGTCGGGATTCTCCGCTGTCGGCATTCTCCGCTGTCGGCATTCTCCGCCGTCGGGATTCTCCGCTGTCGGGATTCTCCGCTGTTGGGATTCCCCACTGTCGGGATTCCCCGCTGTCGGCATTCCCCGCTGTCGGCATTCTCCGCTGTCGGCATTCTCCGCTGTCGGCATTCCCCGCTGTCGGGATTCCCCGCTGTTGGGATTCTCCGTTTCCGGGCATTTCCAGGCAGAGCGGGGTTGCCCACAATGGGAAACCCCATTGGCCGGCTGGCGTGATGGAGAATGCTGCCCATTGTCTTCACTTTATTTTTGCTTTAAATATTTTACATCAAAGTGTGTTGTGACTAAGTTTTGGTTTGATTATATCGTGCTGCCAATTGATAAGGGCATCAACATAAAGCCACACATTATCAAATACAGCAAGATCGCTCACTGGAGTGGGGGGGGGGGGTGGCATGGTGGCACAGTGGGGGTGGGGGCCTAGGTAGAGCGCACTGGGTCGGTGCAGACACGATGGGCTGAATGGCATCCTTGTCGGGATTCAGTGAGACTCCATTTCTCACTTAGTTGTGAAATGGGATTCCAGCAGATAAAAGGGAGTTAAAACTTCTGGAAATCTGCAGCAGTTTAGCCGCTTCAGATCGCCCCTTTCATCAGATTCTCTGATGTCTTTGCACCAAAGCGCAGAACTGTCTTTTCTCTCAGGCACAGGCAGACCGGCTGGAACTTTCCAGAATACACCACTTTTCTACTTACTGTGAACCTGACATCAGTGAATGTTTAAAATGGTTCTGTGCACAATGTGAGCATTATTTACACAATTGAGGATACTCTTTGCTGAATTATAACAACGTTTTTTTATGGAATCCGGGCAGTGCTCATCCTTCATAGTCAGGACCAGATTACCGAGCTGGAGATCTTTGGGACCTTCCGTCAGTTAATGAGCTGATGCCAGGCACAGGCAGGCTGGTGCCAGCAGCTACCAGACTGGTCAGTAACCACTGCCACTCCGACTCCTTCATCCTTCAGCTCTGCCACCCAAACCGTGTGGGTGAAAGTTGCCTCTACTTTCTGTCGGCTTCTTCTACATGGAACCATTTAGGATCACTCAGGTCCCTATTGTTTAATCCTACAGTACCAATAGCTGTTGTGATGTGTTTCTGAGGGAGATTGTCAGTGTAATCAGCAGACAAGAGAATCTCCATGGTGGTAGTATGGACAATAATCGAAAATCACCCTCCATCAGTGATTGCCTGTAATAAATAGGAAATAACAGTACATAATGCAGGCCAGGAGGTATTATTCGGTGTTAACTGTGCAAAGTGTGAAAAAAACGAAATCTTCAGTGTGTGCACATGTTTGCAAACTATCCCTGAATCTCTCCTTTGTCTTTCTTACTCCCTTTCCCTTTGTCTCCTCTTCCCTATCTCTTCCTTTGTTATTATCTCTCCCTCTTATTGTGTACTTTTCCACACTATCTCCATCTCCCCCCCCCCCCCCCCCCCAACCCCCCAGTCCAGCAGGCTCCATGTGGGTATGTGGCTATACGCAGTGCATGGCAATTAGAGCCCCACTCCTTTGCTCAGGTACAATTAATTGGCTGCGGCAATTAATTAGTGTGTTGGAAAGTCAGGGCAAGAGAAAAAAAAACTTCCTCCCACTTTTTCAATCCGTCGCTTTGCTCCTGATCATTCGACCAGCACCCGACAAAATCCCAACACACAAAACTTTGGAACTTTTCTGATAAAAAAAATCAAAACTTTTGTTCCCCTCACAACTAATGTGGAACTCATTTGAGATAAGAGAGAGCATGACTAATGGCTGAAGCATGTAGAAATCATTGGGAAAATGTCCTTGGAAGACAAATGCATTTCAGCAGAATAATTAACTTAATTAACAAATTCACATGCATATTCATCAGGCTATTAATGTCTTCTCAGCTCAGCTTGATGAACATTGGTGTAATAACCATCTCATTTACATAGTGCATTCTACTGCATTCAAAAAGAAACATGCCTCTAGTTTGCATGCTTGTCTCTGAGCTCAACCCAGCTCCAACACACAACAGCCAGTCATTAACCTATCTATTAATTGCCCTGTTCCCTAGACTTGAATTGCAGATTCTGTTTCTCTGTGACCATACAGATCTCTAGTCTCCTCTCCCTCTCATTCTGTCTCTCCATCTCCGTCAGTCTGTCTCTTTCTTTCTCTTGCACACACTCTCTCTCTCTCTCTCTCTTTCTTGCTCTCTGGGGAATATCTTGGCACCAGTTCTGACTTTCTGTTCCCAAATGCTGCCAGCCTGCATCATGCGAAATTGCCATTTCCCTGGCCCTCTGTGGAGCAATCTTTAAAGGCAGTAAGGTGTGACGCCAAGAACTGGCAGCTTGGCAGCACAGCCTGCGGTTAGCAGAATGCAGGAGATTAGAGAGTGGGGGCTGCCTACCATGGACAAGTAGAATGGTATAAAAAACAGCAGCTGTCGGTATAATTCCTCTAACACTCTGCTTGTGTTCATATTAGAAAAACAGATTAAGCCCCACGCGATACTCATTTATTCCTGACATACGTTAATATTGTATATCTTAATCTGAAATAGCATCAGTATAGCATTGTGCTCCTGTTCTAGAATTGAGGAGGTGTGAAAATATAACAACATTTTATCAACAGAAACTGCATCACAAATCAAAGAGACAGAATCTATGGAGTCGAGAAACATCCCAGCTACAAGCAGCGGGTATTAAAATATCAAAATAGAGCGCTCCATTTTCAATGTACAAAATGAAGGCAAACATATCCTATTAATCCATTGATTGAATAGGATGAAAGATGGAAGTCAACTCAATCACTACTGTTTGAAACAAGATTAAGCAGAGGAAAATGTGCCTGTAAATCAGCATTTTCAAAATGAAGCAGCTCCTGCAGCCAGGGAGTTTAATGTCTCATTTACTTCCAGATCTGGACACACAACCTTGAGATTACGATGGCGATCATTGAGAAATGAGTTCGAAAAGTGATTCTCCTTTTGTAGCCGGTCCATTTCCAAACTATAAACCGAACATGCACAACACATCTCGCCCCCTCCCTTACCCACACCACCCACCCCCGTGTCCTGCCCATATGTCACCCCTTTCCCTGCCCACCCCCCTGCCCACCCTCTCCCCTGCCCACCCCCTACACTGCCCACATCTCACCATATCCCTATCCCCTGTCCATATCTCACCCCTCCCCTGCCCATATGTCACCCTCTCTGCCCACCCCCTCCCCTGCCCACCCCCTCCCCTGCCCACACCTCACCCTATCCCCTGTCTCCCATACACATTTCACACTTTTTCCACTGCATGAATATCACCCTATCCCTGTCCGTACCTAACAGCCCGTCCCTGCTGTAACCCTTCCCTGCCAGCAGATATCCGTACTCATTTTTAATGTCCTATTTCCAGAATAATTTCCTTCCTGTTTCTGTCTCTTTCTCTGCCTTACAGCAGGACATGTCAGCACCCTGCTGGTCGAGGGCGCTAGGAGTCTCGGTAACAACACCACACCATGACACCGACAAAACCAAGGGTCTCGTAGAAGAGTTACTGAATCAAACATAAAATACGTAACACAGTCAAACAGCTGATGACAGCACATATTCTCAGCACTTGTCTTAAACATCCAGCTGCCCTGAACCTCCGTTAATTCAGCCGGGTTAGGATTATTTATGGGCGACATGGTCACACAGTGGTTAGCACTGTTGCTTCACAGCTTCAGGGTCCCGGGTTCGATTGCCGGCTTGGGTCGCTGTGTGGAGTCTGCATGTTCTCCCCGTGTCTGCGTGAGTTTCCTCCGGGTGCTCCGGTTTCCTCCCACAAGTCCCGAAAGACGTGCTGTTAGGTGAATTGGACATTCTGAACTCTCCCTCCGTGTACCCGAACAGGCGCCGGAATGTGGCGACTAGGGGATTTTCACAGTAACTTCATTGCAGTGTTAATGTCAGCCTACTTGTGACAATAAAGATTATTATTATTATTCACTTAAAGGATTCAGACCTTTTCATATACAGCAGCAATTGAGTGTTATATACAGACATATGTTTACAAGCCACGAAACCTCAGGCATGGGTCCAAAACTCTCTATTCACGTTAAGTATCATTCACTTTGTGACTTTTCAAACATTCATCCATGAGATGTTGGTGTCGCTGGGCTGGGTCACAAAATATTACCAACCCCGAACTGCCCTTAAACCCAGTGGCTCATTTGGGTATTTCACAGGGCATTTAAATGTCAACCACATTGCTGTGGGTCTGGAGTCACATGTAGGCCAGACCGGGTAAGGGCGGCAGATTTCCCCTTCCCTAAAGGACATTAGTGACCCAGATGGGTTGTTACAAAACTTGACAATAGTTTCATGGTCATCATTAGACTTTTAATTCCAGATTTTTATTCAATTCAAATTTCACCATCTTTAGTGGTGGAATCTAAACCTAGTTCCCCAGAGCTTTACCCTGGGTCTCTTGATTATTATATTCCCAACTGTGCAGTCACTGTTTATCCAGGCTGAGAATCACTCAATGTGTAACTGTACAGAGTCACTGTTTATTCAGGGTGAGGATCACTCACTGTGTAACTGTACAGATTCACTGTTTATTCAGGGTAAGGATCACTCATTGTAACTGTACAGAGTCACTGTTTATTCAGGGTAAGGATCACTCACTGTGTAACTGTACAGAGTCACTGTTTATTCAGTGTGAGGATCACTCTCTGTGTAACTGTACAGAGTCACTGTTTATTCAGGCTGAGGATCACTCACTGTGTAACTGTACAGAGTCACTGTTTATTCAGGGTGAGGATCACTCACTGTGTAACTGTACAGATTCACTGTTTATTCAGGGTAAGGATCACTCACTGTGTAACTGTACAGAGTCACTGTTTATTCAGGGTAAGGATCACTCACTTTGTCACTGTACAGATTCACTGTTTATTCAGGGTGAGGATCACTCACTGTGTAACTGTACAGAGCTACTGTTTATTCAGGGTGAGGATCACTCACTGTGTAACTGTACAGAGTCACTGTTTATTCAGGGTAAGGATCACTCACTGTGTAACTGTACAGAGTCACTGTTTATTCAGGGTGAGGATCACTCACTGTGTAACTGTACAGAGTCACTGTTTATTCAGGGTGAGGATCACTCACTGTGTAACTGTACAGAGTCACTGTTTATTCAGGGTGAGGATCACTCACTGTGTAACTGTACAGAGTCACTGTTTATTCAGGGTAAGGGTCACTCACTGTGTAACTGTACAGAGTCACTGTTTATTCAGGGTGAGGATCACTCACTGTGTAACTGTACAGAGTCACTGTTTATTCAGGGTGAGGATCACTCACTGTGTAACTTTACAGAGTCACCGTTTATTCAGCAGGGTAAGGATCACTCACTGTGTAACTGCACAGAGTCACTGTTTATTCAGGGTGAGGATCACTCACTGTGTAACTGTACAGAGTCAGGGTTTATTCAGGGTGAGGATCACTCACTGTGTAACTGTACAGAGTCACTGTTTATTCAGGGTGCGGATCACTCACTGTGTAACTGTACAGAGTCACTGTTTATTCAGGGTGAGGACCATTAACTGTGTAACTGTACAGAGTCACTATTTATTCAGGGTGAGGTTCACTCACTGTGTAACTGTACAGAGTCACTGATTATTCACGGTCAAGATCGCTCACTGTAACTGTACAGAGTCACTGTTTATTCAGGGTAAGGATCACTCACTGTGTAACTGTACAGAGTCACTGCTTATTCAGGGTGAGGATCATTCACTGTGTAACTGTAAAGAGTCACTGTTTATTCAGGGTGAGAATGACTCTCTGTGTAACTGTACAGAGTCACTGTTTATTAAGGGTCAGGATCGCTCACTGTAAGGGCAGCACGGTGGCCTAGTGGTTAGCATAACCGCCTCACGGCGCTGAGGTCCCAGGTTCGATCCCGGCTCTGGGTCACTGTCCGTGTGGAGTTTGCACATTCTCCCCGTGTTTGCGTGGGTTTCGCCCCCACAACCCAAAAATGTGCAGGGTAGGTGGATTGGCCACACTAAATTGCCCCTTAATAGAAAAAATAATTGGGTAATCTAAATTTATAAAAAAAAAAAAAATATTTAAAAAAAAAAAAAAAAAAGGATCGCTCACTGTAACTGTACAGAGTCACTGTTCATTCAGCAGGGTAAGGATCAATCACTGTGTCACTGTTCAGAGTTGCTGTTTATTCAGCAGGGCGAGAATCACTATGTCACTGAACAGAGTCACTGTTTAGTCAGGGTAAGGTTCACTCTCTGTGCAACTGTACACAGCCACTGTTTATTCAGGGTGAGGATCACTCACTGTGTAACTGTACAGATTCACTGTTTATTCAGGGTAAGGGTCACTCACTGTGTAACTGCACAGAGTAACTGTTTATTCAGGGTGAGTATCACTCACTGTGTAACTGTACAGAGTCACTGTTTATTCAGGGTGAGGATCACTCACTGTGTAACTGTACAGAGTCACTGTTTATTCAGCAGGGTGAGGATCACTCACTGTGTAACTGGACAGAATCACTATTTATTCAGGGTATGGACCACTCTCTGTGTAACTGTACAGAGTCACTGTTTATTCAGGGTAAGGATCACTCACCGTGTAACTGTACAGAGTCACTGTTTATTCAGGGTGAGGATCACTCACTGTGTAACTGTACAGAGTCACTGTTTATTCAGCAGGGTGAGGATCACTCACTGTGTAACTGTACAGAATCACTGTTTATTCAGGGTATGGATCACTCTCTGTGTAACTGTACAGAGTCACTGTTTATTCAGGGTAAGGATCACTCACTGTGTAACTGTACAGAGTCACTGTTTATTCAGGGTGAGGATCACTCACTGTGTAACTGTACAGAGTCACTGTTTATTCAGCAGGGTGAGGATCACTCACTGTGTAACTGTGCAGAGTCACTGTTTATTCAGGGTGAGGACCATTAACTGTGTAACTGTACAGAGTCACTATTTATTCAGGGTGAGGTTCACTCACTGTGTAACTGTACAGAGTCACTGATTATTCACGGTCACGATCGCTCACTGTAACTGTACAGAGTCACTGTTTATTCAGGGTAAGGATCACTCACTGTGTAACTGTACAGAGTCACTGTTTATTCAGGGTGAGGATCACTCACTGTGTAACTGTACAGAGTCACTGTTTATTCGCGGTGAGGATCACTCACTGTGTAACTGTACAGAGTCACTGTTTATTCAAGGTAAGAATCACTCACTGTGTAACTGTACAGAGTCACTGTTTATTCAGGATGATGATCACTCACTGTGTAACTGTACAGAGTCACTGTTTATTCAGGGTGAGGATCACTCACTGTGTAACTGTACAGAGTCACTGTTTATTCAGGGTGAGGATCACTCACTGTGTAACTGTACAGAGTCACTGTTTATTCAGGGTGAGGATCACTCACTGTGTAACTGTACAGAGTCACTGTTTATTCAGGGTGAGGATCACTCACTGTGTAACTGTACAGAGTCACTGTTATTCAGGGTGAGGATCACTCACTGTGTAACTGTACAGAGTCACTGTTTATTCAGGGTGAGGATCACTCACTGTGTAACTGTACAGAGTCACTGTTTATTCAGGGTGAGGATCACTCACTGTGTAACTGTACAGCGTCACTGTTTATTCAGGGTGAGGATCACTCACTGTGTAACTGTACAGAGTCACTGTTTATACAGCAGGGTGAGGATCACTCACTGTGTAACTGTACAGAGTCACTGTTTATTCAGCAGGGTAGGGTCACTCACTGTGTAACGGTACAGAGTCACTGTTTATTCAGGGTAAGAATCACTCACTGTGTAACTGTACAGAGTCACTGTTTATTCAGGGTGAGGATCACTCACTGTGTAACTGTACAGAGTCACTGTTTATTCAGGGTGAGAATGACTCACTGTGTAACTGTACAGAGTCACTGTTTATTCAGGGTCAGGATCGCTCACTGTAACTGTACAGAGTCACTGTTCATTCAGCAGGGTAAGGATCACTCACTGTGTAACTGTACAGAGTCACTGTTTATTCAGTTAAGGATCAATCACTGTGTGACTGTACAGAGTTGCTGTTTATTCAGCAGGGCGAGAATCACTATGTCACTGAACAGAGTCACTGTTTATTCAGGGTAAGGATCACTCACTCTGTAACTGTGCAGAGTCACTGTTTATTCAGGGTGAGGATCACTCACTGTGTAACTGTACAGAGTCACTGTTTATTCATGGTAAGGATCACTCACTGTGTAACTGTACAGAGTCACTGTTTATTCAGGGTGAGGATCACTCACTGTGTAACTGTACAGAGTCACTGTTTATTCAGGGTAAGGATCACACACTGAGTGAATGTACAGAGTCACTGTTTATTCAGGGTCAGGATCGCTCACTGTAACTGTACAGAGTCACTGTTTATTCAGCAGGGTGAGGATCACTCACTGTAACAGTACAGAGTCACAGTTTATTCAGCAGGGTCAGGATCACTCACTGTGTAACTGTACAGAGTCACTGTTTATTCAGGGTGAGGATCACTCATTGTAACTGTACAGAGTCACTGTTTATTCAGGGTAAGGATCACTCACTGTGTAACTATACAGAGTCACTGTTTATTCAGGGTGAGGATCACTCACTGTGTAACTGTACAGAGTCACTGTTTATTCAGGGTCAGGATCGTTCACTGTAACTATACAGAGTTGCTGTTTATTCAGCAGGGCAAGGATCACTCACTGTGTAACTGTACAGAGTCACTGTTTATTCAGGGTAAGGATCAATTACTGTGTGACTGTACAGAGGTGCTGTTTATTCAGCAGGGCGAGGATCACTATGTAACTGAACAGAGTCACTGTTTATTCAGGGTAAGGTTCACTCTCTGTGGACCTGTACACAGTCGCTGTTTATTCAGGGTGAGGATCACTCACTGTGTAACTGTACAGAGTCACTGTTTATTCAGGGTCAGGATCGCTCACTGTAACTGTACAGAGTCACTGTTTATTCACCAGGGTGAGGATCACTCACTGTAACTGTACAGAGTCACTGTTTATTCAGCAGGGTCAGGATCACTCACTGTGTAACTGTACAGAGTCACTGTTTATTCAGGGTGAGGATCACTCACTGTGTAACTGTACAGAGTCACTGTTTGTTCAGGGTAAGGATCAATCACTGTGTAACTGTACAGAGTCACTGTTTATTCAGGGTCAGGATCGCTCACTGTGTAACTGTACAGAGTCACTGTTGATTCAGGGTGAGTATCACTCACTGAGTAACTGCACAGAGTCACTGTTTATTCTGGGTAAGGATCACTCACTGTGTAACTGTACAGAGTCACTCTTTATTCAGCAGGGTGAGGATCACTCACTGTGTAACTGTACAGAATCACTGTTTATTCAGGGTGAAGATCACTAACTGTGTAACTGTACAGAGTTACTGTTTATTCAGCAGGGTGAGGATCACTCACTGTGTAACTGTACAGAGTCACTGTTTATTCAGGGTGAGGATCACTCACTGTGTAACTCTACAGAGTCACTGTTTATTCAGGGTCAGGATCGCTCACTGTAACTGTACAGACTTACTGTTTATTCAGGGTATGGATCACTTACTATGTAACTGTACAGAGTCACTGTTTATTCAGGGTGAGGATCACTCACTGTGTAACATTACAGAGTCACTGTTTATTCAGGGTGAGGATCACTCACTGTTACTGTACAGAGTCACTGTTTATTCAGGGTGAGGATCACTCACTAACTGGACAGAGTCACTGTTTATTCAGGGTGAGGATCACTCACTGTGTAACTGTACAGAGTCACTGTTTATTCAGGGTGAGGATCACTCACTGTGTAACTGTACAGAGTCACGGTTTATTCAGGGTGAGGATCACTCACTGTGTAACTGTACAGAGTCACTGTTTATTCAGGGTAAGGTTCACTCTCTGTGCAACTGTACACAGTCACTGTTTATTCAGGGTAAGGATCACTCACTGTGTAACTGTACAGAGTCACTGTTTATTCAGGGTAAGGTTCACTCTCTGTGCAACTGTACACAGTCACTGTTTATTCAGGGTAAGGATCACTCACTGTGTAACTGTACAGAGTCACTGTTTATTCAGGGTGAGGATCACTTACCGTGTAACTGTTCAGAGTCACTGTTGATTCATGGTGAGGATCACTCACTTTGTGACTGTACAGAGTCACTGTTTATTCAGGGTGAGGATCACTCACTGTGTAACTGTACAGAGTCACTGTTTATTCAGGGTAAGGATCACTCACTGTGTAACTGTACAGAGTCACTGTTTATTCAGGGTGAGGATCACTCACTGTGTAACTGTACAGATTCACTGTTTATTCAGCAGGGTGATGTTCACTCTGTGTAACTATACTGAGTCACTGTTTATTCAGGGTTAGGATCGCTCACTGTAACTGTACAGAGTCACTGTTTATTCAGCAGGGTGAGGATCACTCACTGTAACAGTACAGAGTCACTGTTTATTCAGCAGGGTCAGGATCACTCACTGTGTAACTGTAGAGAGTCACTGTTTATTCAGGGTGAGGATCACTCATTGTAACTGTACAGAGTCACTGTTTATTCAGGGTAAGGATCACTCACTGTGTAACTATACAGAGTCACTGTTTATTCAGGGTGAGGATCACTCACTGTGTAACTATACAGAGTCACTGTTTATTCAGGGCCAGGATCGTTCACTGTAACTACACAGAGTTGCTGTTTATTCAGCAGGGCGAGGTTCACTCACTGTGTAACTGTACAGAGTCACTGTTTATTCAGGGTAAGGATCAATCACTGTGTGACTGTACAGAGGTGCTGTTGATTCAGCAGGGCGAGGATCACTATGTAACTGAACAGAGTCACTGTTTATTCAGGGTAAGGTTCACTCTCTGTGTAACTGTACACAGTCGCTGTTTATTCAGGATGAGGATCACTCACTGTCTAACTGTACAGATTCACTGTTTATTCAGGGTAAGGATCACTCACTGTAACTGTACAGAGTCACTGTTTATTCAGGGTAAGGATCATTCACTGTGTAACTGTACAGAGTCACTGTTTATTCAGGGTCAGGATCGCTCACTGTAACTGTACAGAGTCACTGTTTATTCAGCAGGGTGAGGATCACTCACTGTAACTGTACAGAGTCACTGTTTATTCAGCAGGGTCAGGATCACTCACTGTGTAACTGTACAGAGTCACTGTTTATTCAGGGTAAGGATCACTCACTGTGTAACTGTACAGAGTCACTGTTTATTCAGGGTGAGGATCAATCACTGTGTAACTGTACACAGTCACTGTTTATTCAGGGTCAGGATAGCTCACTGTAACTGTACAGAGTCACTGTTTATTCAGGGTAAGGATCACTTACTGTGTAACTGTACAGAGTCACTGTTTATTCAGGGTGAGGATCACTCACTGTGTAACTGTACAGAGTCACTGTTTATTCAGGGTGAGGATCACTCACTGTGTAACTGTACAGAGTCACTGTTTATTCAGCAGGGTGAGGATCACTCACTGTGTAACTGTACAGAGTCACTGTTTATTCAGGGTGAAGGATCACTCACTGTGTAACTGTACAGAGTCACTGTTTATTCAGGGTGAGGATCACTCACTGTGTAACTGTACAGAGTCACTGTTTATTCAGGGTAAGGATCACTTACTGTGTAACAGTACAGAGTCACTGTTTATTCAGGTTGAAGATCACTCACTGTGTAACTGTACAGAGTCACTGTTTATTCAGGGTGAGGATCACTCACTGTGTAACTTTACAGAGTCACTGTTTATTCAGGGTCAGGATCACTCTCTGTGTAACTGTACAGAGTCACTGTTTATTCAGCAGGGTCAGGATCACTCTCTGTGTAACTGTACAGAGTCACTGTTTATTCAGGGTCAGGATCGCTCACTGTAACTGTACAGACTTACTGTTTATTCAGGGTAAGGATCACTTACTGTGTAACTGTACAGAGTCACTGTTTATTCAGGGTGAGGATCATTCACTGTGTAACATTACAGAGTCACTGTTTATTCAGGGTGAGGATCACTCACTGTTACTGTACAGAGTCACTGTTTATTCAGGGTGTGGATCACTCACTGTGTAACTGTACAGAGTCACTGTTTATTCAGGGTGAGGATCACTCACTGTGTAACTGTACAGAGTCACTGTTTATTCAGGGTGAGGATCACTCACTGTGTAACTGTACAGAGTCACTGTTTATTCAGGGTGAGGATCACTCACTGTTAACTGTACAGAGTCACTGTTATTCAGGGTGAGGATCACTCACTGTTAACTGTACAGAGTCACTGTTTATTCAGGGTGAGGATCACTCACTGTGTAATGTACAGAGTCACTGTTTATTCAGGGTGAGGATCACTCACTGTGTAACTGTACAGAGTCACTGTTTATTCAGGGTAGGATTCACTCACTGTGTAACTGTACAGAGTCACTGTTTATTCAGGGTAAGGATCACTCTACTGTGTAGCTGTACAGAGTCACTGTTTATTCAGGGTAAGGGTCACTCACTGTGAAACTGTACAGAGTCGCTGATTATTCAGGGTGAGGATCACTCACTGTGTAACTGTACAGAGTCACTGTTTATTCAGGGTGAGGATCACTCACTGTGTAACTGTACAGAGTTACTGTTTATTCAGGGTAAGGATCACTCACTGTGTGAATGTACAGAGTCACTGTTTATTCATGGTAAGGAACAATCACTGTGTGACTGTACAGAGTTACAGGTTATTCAGGGTGAGGATCACTCACTGTGTAACTGTACAGAGTCACTGCTTATTCAGCAGGGTGAGGATTACTCACTGTGTAACTGTACAGTCACTGTTTATTCAGGGTGAGGATCACTCATTGTAACTGTAGAGTCACTGTTTATTCAGGGTGAGTATTACTCACTGTGTAACTGCATAGAGTCACTGTTTATTCAGGGTGAGGATCACTCACTGTGTAAGTTTATAGAGCCACTGTTTATTCAGGGTCAGGATCGCTCACTGTAACTGTACAGAGTCACTGTTTATTCAGCAGGGTGAGGATCACTCAATGTAACAGTACAGTGTCACTGTTTATTCAGCAGGGTCAGGATCACTCACTGTGTAACTGTACAGAGTCACTGTTTATTCAGGGTGAGGATCACTCACTGTGTAACTGTACAGAGTCACTGTTTATTCAGGGTGAGGATCACTCACTGTGTAACTGTACAGAGTCACTGTTTATTCAGGGTGAGGATCACTCACTGTGTAACTGTACAGAGTCACTGTTTATTCAGGGTGAGGATCACTCACTGTGTAACTGTACAGAGTCACTGTTTATTCAGGGTGAGGATCACTCACTGTGTAACTGTACAGAGTCACTGTTTATTCAGGGTGAGGATCACTCACTGTGTAACTGTACAGAGTCACTGTTTATTCAGGGTGAGGATCACTCACTGTGTAACTGTACAGAGTCACTGTTTATTCAGCAGGGTGAGGATCACTCACTGTGTAACTGTACAGAGTCACTGTTTATTCAGGGTGAGGATCACTCACTGTGTAACTGTACAGAGTCACTGTTTATTAGCAGGGTGAGGATCACTCACTGTGTAACTGTACAGAGTCACTGTTTATTCAGGGTAAGGTTCACTGTCTGTGTAACTGTACAGAGTCACTGTTTATTCAGGGTGAGGATCACTCACTGTGTAACTGCACAGAGTCACTGTTTATTCAGGGTGTGGTTCACTCTCTGTGTAACTGTACAGAGTCACTGTTTATTCAGGGTAAGGATCAATCACAGTGTGACTGTACAGACTCACCCTGAATAAACAGTGACTCTGTACAGTCACAAAGTGAGTGATCCTCACCCTGAATCAACAGTGACTCTGAACAGTTACACGGTAAGTGATCCTCACCCTGAATAAACAGTGACTCTGTACAGTTACACAGTGAGTGATCCTCACCCTGAATAACCAGTGACTCTCTACAGTTACACAGACAGTGAACCTTACCCTGAATAAACAGTGACTCTGTACAGTTACATAGTGATCCTCGCCCTGCTGAATAAACAGCAACTCTGTACAGTCACACTGTGATTGACCCTTACCCTGAATAAACAGTGACTCTGTACAGTTACACAGAGAGTGAACCACACCCTGAATAAACAGTGACTCTGTGCAGTTACACAGAGAGTGAACCTCACCCGGAATAAACAGTGACTCTGTACAGTTACACAGTGAGTGATCCTCACCCTGAATAAACAGTGACTCTGTACAGTTACACAGTGAGTGATATTCACCCTGAATAAATTGTGACTCTGTACAGTTACACAGTGAGTGATCCTCACCCTGAATAAACAGTGACTCTGTACAGTTACACAGTGAGTGATGCTCACCCTGAATAAACAGTGGCTCTGTACAGTTACACAGTGAGTGATCCTTACCCTGAATAAACAGTGACTCTGTACAGTTACAATGAGTGATCCTCACCCTGAATAAACAGTGACTGTACAGTTACACAGGGAGTGAACCTCACCCTGAATAAACAGTGACTCTGTACAGTAACACAGTGAGTGATCCTTACCCTGAATAAACAGTGACTCTGTACAGTTACAATGAGTGATCCTTACCCTGAATAAACAGTGAATCTGTACAGTTACACAGTGAGTGATCCTCACCCTGAATAAACAGCGACTGTGTACAGTTACACATAGAGTGATCCTCACCCTGAATAAACAGTGACTGTACAGTTACACAGTGAGTAATCCTCACCCTGCTGAAAAAACAGTGACTCTGTACAGTTACACAGACAGTGAACCTTACCCTGAATAAACAGTGACTCTGTACAGTTACACAGTGAGCGATCCTGACCCTGAATAAACAGTGACTCTGTACAGTTACACAGTGATTGATCCTTACCCTGAATAAACAGTGACTCTGTACAGTTACATAGTGATCCTCGCCCTGCTGAATAAACAGTAACTCTGAACAGTCACACAGTGATTGAACCTTACCCTGAATAAACAGTGACTCTGTACAGTTACACAGTGAGTGATCCTCACCCTGAATAAACAGTGACTCTGTACAGTTACACAGTGAGTGATCCTCACCCTGAATAAACAGTGACTCCGTACAGTTACACAGACAGTGAATCTTACCCTGAATAAACAGTGACTCTGTTCAGTTACATAGTGATCTTCGCCCTGCTGAATAAACAGCACTTCTGTACAGTCACACAGTGATTGATCCTTACCCTGAATAAACAGTGACTCTGTATAGTTACACATTGAGTGATCCTCACCCTGCTGAATAAACAGTTATTCTGTACAGTTACACAGTGAGTGATCCTCGCCCCGCTGAATGAACAGCAACTCTGTACAGTTACAGTGAATGATCCTAACTCTGAATAAACAGTGACTCTGTAGAGTTACACAGTGAGTGATCCTCACCCTGAATAAACAGTGACTCTGTACAGTTACACAGTGAGTGATCCTTACCCTGAATAAACAGTGACTCTGAACAGTTACAATGAGTGATCCTCACCCTGAATAAAAAGTGACTCTGTACAGTTACACAGTGAGTGATCCTGACCCTGCTGAATAAACAGTGACACTGTACTGTTACATTGAGTGATCCTCACCCTGCTGAATAAACAGTGACTCTGTACAGTTACAGTGAGCGATCCTGACCCTGAATAAACAGTGGCTCTATAAACTTACACAGTGAGTGATCCTCACCCTGAATAAACAGTGACTCTATGCAGTTACACAGTGAGTAATACTCACCCTGAATAAACAGTGACTCTACAGTTACAATGAGTGATCCTCACCCTGAATAAACAGTGACTCTGTACAGTTACACAGTGAGTGATCCTTACCCTGCTGAATGAACAGTGACTCTGTACAGTTACAGTGAGCGATCCTGACCCTGAATGAACAGTGACTCTGTACAGTTACAGTGAGTGATCCTTACCCTGAATAAACAGTAACTCTGTACAGTTACACAGTGAGTGATCCTCACCCTGAATTAACAGTGACTCTGTATAGTTAGCACAGTAAGAAGTCTTACAACACCAGGTTAAAGTCCAACAGGTTTGTTTCAAACACGAGCTTTCGGAGCACGGCTCCTTCTTCAGGTGAATGGAAAGGCTTGTTCCAGAAATGTTTATATAGACACAGTCAGAGATGCCCCGGAATGCGAGCACCTGCAGGCAATCAAATCATCAAAGATGCAGAGAGAGAGGTAACTCCAGGTTAAAGAGGTGTGAATTGTCCCAAGCCAGTTCAGTCGGTAGGCCTCTGCAAGTCCAGGCTTGTTGGTGGGGGCCGAATGTAATGCGACATGAATCCCAGATCCCGGTTGAGTCCGCATTCATGCGTGCGGAACTTAGCTATAAGTTTTTGCTCAGCAATTTTGCGTTGTCGCGTCTCCTGAAGGCCTCCTTGTAGAATGCTGACCCGGAGATCAGAGGCTGAATGTCCTTGACTGCTGTTTATTCAGGGTAAGGATCACTCACTGTGTAACTGTACAGAGTCACTGTTTATTCAGGGTAAGGTTCACTCTCTGTGCAACTGTACACAGTCACTGTTTATTCAGGGTAAGGATCACTCACTGTGTAACTGTACAGAGTCACTGTTTATTCAGGGTGAGGATCACTTACCGTGTAACTGTTCAGAGTCACTGTTGATTCAGGGTGAGGATCACTCACTTTGTGACTGTACAGAGTCACTGTTTATTCAGGGTGAGGATCACTCACTGTGTAACTGTACAGAGTCACTGTTTATTCAGGGTAAGGATCACTCACTGTGTAACTGTACAGAGTCACTGTTTATTCAGGGTGAGGATCACTCACTGTGTAACTGTACAGATTCACTGTTTATTCAGCAGGGTGATGTTCACTCTGTGTAACTATACTGAGTCACTGTTTATTCAGGGTCAGGATCGCTCACTGTAACTCTACAGAGTCACTGTTTATTCAGCAGGGTGAGGATCACTCACTGTAACAGTACAGAGTCACTGTTTATTCAGCAGGGTCAGGATCACTCACTGTGTAACTGTAGAGAGTCACTGTTTATTCAGGGTGAGGATCACTCATTGTAACTGTACAGAGTCACTGTTTATTCAGGGTAAGGATCACTCACTGTGTAACTATACAGAGTCACTGTTTATTCAGGGTGAGGATCACTCACTGTGTAACTATACAGAGTCACTGTTTATTCAGGGTCAGGATCGTTCACTGTAACTATACAGAGTTGCTGTTTATTCAGCAGGGCGAGGTTCACTCACTGTGTAACTGTACAGAGTCACTGTTTATTCAGGGTAAGGATCAATCACTGTGTGACTGTACAGAGGTGCTGTTGATTCAGCAGGGCGAGGATCACTATGTAACTGAACAGAGTCACTGTTTATTCAGGGTAAGGTTCACTCTCTGTGTAACTGTATACAGTCGCTGTTTATTCAGGATGAGGATCACTCACTGTCTAACTGTACAGATTCACTGTTTATTCAGGGTAAGGATCACTCACTGTAACTGTACAGAGTCACTGTTTATTCAGGATGAGGATCACTCACTGTGTAACTGTACAGAGTCACTGTTTATTCAGGGTCAGGATCGCTCACTGTAACTGTACAGAGTCACTGTTTATTCAGCAGGGTGAGGATCACTCACTGTAACTGTACAGAGTCACTGTTTATTCAGCAGGGTCAGGATCACTCACTGTGTAACTGTACAGAGTCACTGTTTATTCAGGGTAAGGATCACTCACTGTGTAACTGTACAGAGTCACTGTTTATTCAGTGTGAGGATCAATCACTGTGTAACTGTACACAGTCACTGTTTATTCAGGGTCAGGATAGCTCACTGTAACTGTACAGAGTCACTGTCTATTCAGGGTAAGGATCACTTACTGTGGAAGTGTACAGAGTCACTGTTTATTCAGGGTGAGGATCACTCACTGTGTAACTGTACAGAGTCACTGTTTATTCAGGGTAAGGTTCAATCACTGTGTGACTGTTCAGATCAACAAGCCTTTCCATTCACCTGAAGAAGGAGCCGTGCTCCGAAAGCTCGTGTTTGAAACAAACCTGTTGGACTTTAACCTGGTGTTGTAAGACTTCTTACTGTGACTGTTCAGAGTTACTGTTTATTCAGCAGGGTGAGGATCACTCACTGTGTAAATGTACAGAGTCACTGTTTGTTCAGGGTAAGGATCAATCACTGTGTGACTGTACAGAGTTGCTGTTTATTCAGCAGGGCGAGGATCACTCACTGTGTAACTGTACAGAGTCACTGTTTATTCAGGGTGAGTCTCACTCACTGAGTAACTGTACAGAGTCACTGTTTATTCTGGGAAAGGATCACTCACTGTGTAACTGTACAGAGTCACTCTTTATTCAGCAGGGTGAGGATCACTCACTGTGTAACTGTACAGAGTCACTGTTTATTCAGGGTAAGGATCACTTACTGTGTAACAGTACAGAATCACTGTTTATTCAGGTTGAAGATCACTCACTGTGTAACTGTACAGAGTCACTGTTTATTCAGGGTGAGGATCACTCACTGTGTAACTGTACAGAGTCACTGTTTATTCAGGGTCAGGATCACTCTCTGTGTAACTGTACAGAGTCACTGTTTATTCAGCAGGGTCAGGATCACTCTCTGTGTAACTGTACAGAGTCACTGTTTATTCAGGGTCAGGATCGCTCACTGTAACTGTACAGACTTACTGTTTATTCAGGGTAAGGATCACTTACTGTGTAACTGTACAGAGTCACTGTTTATTCAGGGTGAGGATCACTCACTGTGTAACATTACAGAGTCACTGTTTATTCAGGGTGAGGATCACTCACTGTTACTGTACAGAGTCACTGTTTATTCAGGGTGTGGATCACTCACTGTGTAACTGTACAGAGTTACTGTTTATTCAGGGTAAGGGTCACTACCTGTGTGAATGTACAGAGTCACTGTTTATTGATGGTAAGGAACAATCACTGTGTGACTGTACAGAGTTACTGTTTATTCATGGTGAGGATCACTCACTGTGTTACTGTACAGAGTCACTGTTTATTCAGCAGGGTGAGGATTACTCACTGTGTAACTGTACAGTCACTGTTTATTCAGGGTGAGGAAAACTCATTGTAACTGTACAGAGTCACTGTTTAGTCAGGGTGAGGATCACTCATTGTAGCTGTACAGAGTCACTGTTTATTCAGAGTGAGGATCACTCACTGTGTAACTGTACAGAGTCACTGTTTATTCAGGGTAAGGATCACTCACTGTGTAACTGTACAGAGACACTGTTTATTCAGGGTAATGATCAATCACTGTGTGACTGTACAGAGTTGCTGTTTATTCAGCAGGGTGAGTATCACTATGTAACTGAACAGAGTCACTGTTTATTCAGGGTAAGGTTCACTCTCTGTGTAACTGTACACCATCACTTTTTATTCAGGGTGAGGATCACTCACTGTGTAACTGTACAGATTCACTGTTTATTCAGGGTAAGGATCACTCACTGTAACTGTACAGAGTCACTGTTTATTCAGGGTGAGGATCACTCACTGTGTAACTGTACAGAGTCACTGTTTATTCAGGGTGAGTATCACTCACTGTGTAACTGCACAGAGTCACTGTTTATTCAGGGTGAGGATCGCTCACTGTAACTATACAGAGTCACTGTTTATTCAGCAGGGTTAGGATCACTCACTGTGTAACTGTACAGAGTCACTGTTTATTCAGGGTGAGGATCACTCATTGTAACTGTACAGAGTCACTGTTTATTCAGCAGGGTCAGGATCACTCACTGTGTAACTGTACAGAGTCACTGTTTATTCAGGGTGAGGATCACTCATTGTAACTGTACAGAGTCACTGTTTATTCAGGGTAAGGATCACTCACTGTGTATCTGTACAGACTCACTGTTTATTCAGGGTGAGGATCGTTCACTGTAACTGTACAGAGTTGCTGTATAAACAGTGACTCTGTACAGTTACAATGAGCGATCCTGATCCTGAATAAACAGTGACTCTGTACAGTTACACAGAGAGTGAACCACACCGTGAATAAACAGTGACTCTGTACAGTTACACAGTGAGTGATCCTCACCCTGTATAAACAGTGACTCTGTAAGGTTACACAATGAGCGATGCTCACCCTGAATAAACAGTGACTCTGTACAGTTACACAGTGAGTGATACTCACCCTGAATAAACAGTGGCTCTGTACAGTTACACAGTGAGTGATCCTTACCCTGAATAAACAGTGACTCTGTACAGTTGCACAGTGAGTGATCCTCACCCTGAATAAACAGTGGCTCTGTACAGTTACACAGTAAGTGAACCTCACCCTGAATAAACAGTGATTCTGTACAGTTACACAGT
>NC_052164.1:1001980-1127857 GCF_902713615.1 Scyliorhinus canicula
ACTGTGTAACTGTCAGAGTCACTGTTTATTCAGGGTGAGGATCACTCACTGTGTAACTGTACAGAGTCACTGTTGATTCAGGGTGAGGATCACTCACTGTGTAACTGTACAGAGTCACTGTTTATTCAGCAGGGTGAGGATCACTCACTGTGTAACTGTACAGAGTCACTGTTTATTCAGGGTAAGGATCACTCACTGTGTAACTGTACAGAGTCACTGTTTATTCAGGTGAGGATCACTCACTGTGTAACTGTACAGTATTCACTGTTTATTCAGCAGGGTGATGTTCACTCTGTGTAACTATACTGAGTCACTGTTTATTCAGGGTCAGGATCGCTCACTGTAACTCTACAGAGTCACTGTTTATTCAGCAGGGTGAGGATCACTCACTGTAACAGTACAGAGTCACTGTTTATTCAGCAGGGTCAGGATCACTCACTGTGTAACTGTAGAGAGTCACTGTTTATTCAGGGTGAGGATCACTCATTGTAACTGTACAGAGTCACTGTTTATTCAGGGTAAGGTTCACTCTCTGTGTAACTGTACACAGTCGCTGTTTATTCAGGATGAGGATCACTCACTGTCTAACTGTACAGATTCACTGTTTATTCAGGGTAAGGATCACTCACTGTAACTGTACAGAGTCACTGTTTATTCAGGATGAGGATCACTCACTGTGTAACTGTACAGAGTCACTGTTTATTCAGGGTCAGGATCGCTCACTGTAACTGTACAGAGTCACTGTTTATTCAGCAGGGTGAGGATCACTCACTGTAACTGTACAGAGTCACTGTTTATTCAGCAGGGTCAGGATCACTCACTGTGTAACTGTACAGAGTCACTGTTTATTCAGGGTAAGGATCACTCACTGTGTAACTGTACAGAGTCACTGTTTATTCAGGGTGAGGATCAATCACTGTGTAACTGTACACAGTCACTGTTTATTCAGGGTCAGGATAGCTCACTGTAACTGTACAGAGTCACTGTCTATTCAGGGTAAGGATCACTTACTGTGGAAGTGTGCAGAGTCACTGTTTATTCAGGGTTAGGATCACTCACTGTGTAACTGTACAGAGTCACTGTTTATTCAGGGTGAGGATCACTCACTGTGTAACTGTACAGAGTCACTGTTTATTCAGGGTGAGGATCACTCACTGTGTAACTGTACAGAGTCACTGTTTATTCAGGGTAAGGATCAATCACTGTGTGACTGTTCAGAGTTACTGTTTATTCAGCAGGGCGAGGATCACTATGTAACTGTACAGAGTCACTGTTTATTCAGGGTGAGGATCACTCACTGTGTAACTGTACAGAGTCACTGTTTATTCAGGGTGAGGATCACTCACTGTGTAACTGTACAGAGTCACTGTTTATTCAGGGTGAGGATCACTCACTGAGTAACTGTACAGAGTCACTGTTTATTCAGGGTAAGGATCACTCACTGTGTAACTGTACAGAGTCACTGTTTATTCAGGGTGAGGATCACTCACTGTGTAACTGTACAGAGTCACTGTTTATTCAGGGTGAGGATCACTCACTGTGTAACTGTACAGAGTCACTGTTTATTCAGGGTGAAGATCACTCACTGTGTAACTGTACAGAGTCACTGTTTATTCAGGGTGAGGATCACTCACTGTGTAACTGTACAGAGTCACTGTTTATTCAGGGTCAGGATCACTCACTGTGTAACTGTACAGAGTCACTGTTTATTCAGGGTGAGGATCACTCACTGTGTAACTGTACAGAGTCACTGTTTATTCAGGGTGAGGATCACTCACTGTGTAACTGTACAGAGTCACTGTTTATTCAGGGTGAGGATCACTCACTGTTAACTGTACAGAGTCACTGTTTATTCAGGGTGAGGATCACTCACTGTGTAACTGTACAGAGTCACTGTTTATTCAGGGTGAGGATCACTCACTGTGTAACTGTACAGAGTCACTGTTTATTCAGGGTGAGGATCACTCACTGTAACTGTACAGAGTCACTGTTTATTCAGGGTGAGGATCACTCACTGTGTAACTGTACAGAGTCACTGTTTATTCAGGGTGAGGATCACTCACTGTGTAACTGTACAGAGTCACTGTTTATTCAGGGTGAGGATCACTCACTGTGTAACTGTACAGAGTCACTGTTTATTCAGGGTGAGGATCACTCACTGTGTAACTGTACAGAGTCACTGTTTATTCAGGGTGAGGATCACTCACTGTGTAACTGTACAGAGTCACTGTTTATTCAGGGTGAGGATCACTCACTGTGTAACTGTGCAGAGTCACTGTTTATTCAGGGTTAGGATCACTCACTGTGTAACTGTACAGAGTCACTGTTTATTCAGGGTGAGGATCACTCACTGTGTAACTGTACAGAGTCACTGTTTATTCAGGGTGAGGATCACTCACTGTGTAACTGTACAGAGTCACTGTTTATTCAGGGTAAGGTTCAATCACTGTGTGACTGTTCAGATCAACAAGCCTTTCCATTCACCTGAAGAAGGAGCCGTGCTCCGAAAGCTCGTGTTTGAAACAAACCTGTTGGACTTTAACCTGGTGTTGTAAGACTTCTTACTGTGACTGTTCAGAGTTGCTGTTTATTCAGCAGGGCGAGGATCACTCACTGTGTAACTTTACAGAGTCACTATTTATTCAGGGTCAGGATCGCTCACTGTAACTGTACAGAGTCACTGTTTATTCAGCAGGGTGAGGATCACTCACTGTAACAGTACAGAGTCACTGTTTATTCAGCAGGGTCATGATCACTCACTGTGTAACTGTACAGAGTCACTGTTTATTCAGGGTGAGTCTCACTCACTGAGTAACTGTACAGAGTCACTGTTTATTCTGGGAAAGGATCACTCACTGTGTAACTGTACAGAGTCACTGTTTATTCAGCAGGTGAGGATCACTCACTGTGTAACTGTACAGAGTCACTGTTTATTCAAGGGTGAGGATCACTCACTGTGTAACTGTACAGAGTCACTGTTTATTCCAGGGTGAGGATCACTCACTGTGTAACTGTATAGAGTCACTGTTATTCAGCGGGTGAGATCACTCACTGTGTAACTGTACAGAGTCACTGTTTATTCCGAGTGAGGATCACTCACTGGTAACTGTACAGAGTCACTGTTTATTCAGGGTGAGGATCACTCACTGTGTACTGTACAGTAGTCACTGTTTATTCAGGTAGAGGATCACTCACTGTGTAACTGTCAGAGTCACTGTTTATTCAGGGTGAGGATCACTCACTGTGTAACTGTACAGAGTCACTGTTTATTCAGGGTGAGGATCACTCACTGTGTAACTGTACAGAGTCACTGTTTATTCAGGGTCAGGATCACTCTCTGTGTAACTGTACAGAGTCACTGTTTATTCAGGGTAAGGATCACTCACTGTGTAACTGTACAGAGTCACTGTTTATTCAGGGTGAGGATCACTCACTGTGTAACTGTACAGAGTCACTGTTTATTCAGGGTCAGGATCACTCACTGTAACTGTACAGACTTCACTGTTTATTCAGGGTGAGGATCACTCACTGTGTAACTGTACAGAGTCACTGTTTATTCAGGGTGAGGATCACTCACTGTGTAACTGTACAGAGTCACTGTTTATTCAGGGTAAGGATCAATCACTGTGTGACTGTACAGATTGCTGTTTATTCAGCAGGGCGAGGATCACTCACTGTGTAACTTTACAGAGTCACTGTTTATTCAGGGTGAGGATCGCTCACTGTGTAACTGTACAGAGTCACTGTTTATTCAGGGTGAGGATTCACTCACTGTGTAACTGTACAGAGTCACTGTTTATTCAGGGTGAGGATCACTCACTGTGTAACTGTACAGAGTCACTGTTTATTCAGGGTGAGGATCAATCACTGTGTAACTGTACAGAGTCACTGTTATTCAGCAGGGTGAGGATCACTCACTGTGTAACTGTACAGAGTCACTGTTTATTCAGGGTGAGGATCACTCACTGTGTAACTGTACAGAGTCACTGTTTATTCAGGGTGAGGATCACTCACTGTGTAACTGTACAGAGTCACTGTTTATTCAGGGTGAGGATCACTCACTGTAACTGTACAGAGTCACTGTTTATTCAGCAGGTGAGGATCACTCACTGTGTAACTGTACAGAGTCACTGTTTATTCAGCAGGGTGAGGATCACTCACTGTGTAACTGTACAGAGTCACTGTTTATTCAGGGTGAGGATCACTCACTGTGTAACTGTACAGAGTCACTGTTTATTCAGGGTGAAGGATCACTCACTGTGTAACTGTACAGAGTCACTGTTTATTCAGCAGGGTGAGGATCACTCACTGTGTAACTGTACAGAGTCACTGTTTATTCAGGGTGAGGATCACTCACTGTGTAACTGTACAGAGTCACTGTTTATTCAGGGTGAAGGATCACTCACTGTGTAACTGTACAGAGTCACTGTTTATTCAGGGTGAGGATCACTCACTGTGTAACTGTACAGAGTCACTGTTTATTCAGGGTAGGATCACTCACTGTGTAACTGTACAGAGTCACTGTTTATTCAGGGTGAGGATCACTCACTGTGTAACTGTACAGAGTCACTGTTTATTCAGGGTGAGGATCACTCACTGTGTAACTGTACAGAGTCACTGTTTATTCAGGGTAGGATCACTCACTGTGTAACTGTACAGAGTCACTGTTTATTCAGGGTGAGGATCACTCACTGTGTAACTGTACAGAGTCACTGTTTATTCAGGGTGAGGATCACTCACTGTGTAACTGTACAGAGTCACTGTTTATTCAGGGTGTGGATCACTCACTGTGTAACTGTACAGAGTTACTGTTTATTCAGGGTAAGGGTCACTACCTGTGTGAATGTACAGAGTCACTGTTTATTCATGGTAAGGAACAATCACTGTGTGACTGTACAGAGTTACTGTTTATTCATGGTGAGGATCACTCACTGTGTTACTGTACAGAGTCACTGTTTATTCAGCAGGGTGAGGATTACTCACTGTGTAACTGTACAGTCACTGTTTATTCAGGGTGAGGAAAACTCATTGTAACTGTACAGAGTCACTGTTTAGTCAGGGTGAGGATCACTCATTGTAGCTGTACAGAGTCACTGTTTATTCAGAGTGAGGATCACTCACTGTGTAACTGTACAGAGTCACTGTTTATTCAGGGTAAGGATCACTCACTGTGTAACTGTACAGAGTAACTGTTTATTACGCAGGGTAAGGATCACTCAATGTGTAACTGTACAGAGACACTGTTTATTCAGGGTAATGATCAATCACTGTGTGACTGTACAGAGTTGCTGTTTATTCAGCAGGGTGAGGATCACTATGTAACTGAACAGAGTCACTGTTTATTCAGGGTAAGGATCACTCACTGTGTAACTGTACAGTCACTGTTTATTCAGGGTGAGGATCACTCACTGTGTAACTGTACAGAGTCACTGTTTATTCAGGGTAAGGATCACTCACTGTAACTGTACAGAGTCACTGTTTATTCAGGGTGAGGATCACTCACTGTGTAACTGTACAGAGTCACTGTTTATTCAGGGTGAGTATCACTCACTGTGTAACTGTACAGAGTCACTGTTTATTCAGGGTGAGGATCACTCACTGTAACTATACAGAGTCACTGTTTATTCAGCAGGGTTAGGATCATTCACTGTAACAGTACAGAGTCACTGTTTATTCAGCAGGGTCAGGATCACTCACTGTGTAACTGTACAGAGTCACTGTTTATTCAGGGTGAGGATCACTCACTGTGTAACTGTACAGAGTCACTGTTTATTCAGGGTAAGGATCACTCACTGTGTATCTGTACAGACTCACTGTTTATTCAGGGTGAGGATCGTTCACTGTAACTGTACAGAGTTGCTGTTTATTCAGCAGGGCGAGGATCACTCACTGTGTAACTGTACAGAGTCACTGTTTATTCCGGGTAAGGATCAATCACTGTGTGACTGTACAGAGGTGCTGTTTATTCAGCAGGGAGAGGATCACTCACTGTGTAACTGTACAGAGTCACTGTTTATTCAGGGTAAGGATCAATCACTGTGTGACTGTACAGAGCTGCTGTTTATTCAGCAGGGCGTGGATCACTATGTAACTGAACAGACTCACTGTTTATTCACGGTAAGGTTAACTCTCTGTGTAACTGTACACAGTCGCTGTTTATTCAGGGTGAGGATCACTCATTGTGTAACTGTACAGATTCACTGTTTATTCAGGGTAAGGATCACTCACTGTAACTGTACAGACTCACTGTTTATTCAGGGTAAAGATCACTTACTGTGTAACTGTACAGAGTCACTGTTTATTCAAGGGTGAGATCACTCACTGTGTAACTGTACAGAGTCACTGTTTATTCAGGGTAAGGATCACTCACTTGTAACTGTACAGAGTCACTGTTTATTCAGGGTGAGGATCACTCACTGTGTACTGTAGCAGAGTCACTGTGTATTCAGGGTAGGGATCACTCACTGTGTACTGTACAGAGTCACTGTTTATTCAGAGGGTAGGATCACTCACTGTGTAACTGTATAGAGTCACTGTTTATTCAGGGTGAGGATCACTCACTGTGTAACTGTACAGAGTCACTGTTTTATTCAGGATACGGATCACTCACTGTTTAAACTCCACATAGTCACTGTTTATTCAGCAGGTGAGGATCACTCACTGTGTAACTGGACAGTGCCACTTTGATTCAGGTGAGGATCACTCACTTTTAAATGTACATTGGCGAGACCATGCAGACACTGCGACAACGAATAAACGGGCATCGTGCGACTATCAACAGGCAGGACTGTTCCCTTCCAGTTGGGGAACACTTCAGCAGTCAAGGACATTCAGCCTCTGATCTCCGGGTCAGCATTCTACAAGGAGGCCTTCAGGAGACGCGACAACGCAAAATTGCTGAGCAAAAACTTATAGCTAAGTTCCGCACGCATGAATGCGGACTCAACCGGGATCTGGGATTCATGTCGCATTACATTCGGCCCCCACCAACAAGCCTGGACTTGCAGAGGCCTACCGACTGAACTGGCTTGGGACAATTCACACCTCTTTAACCTGGAGTTACCTCTCTCTCTGCATCTTTGATGATTTGATTGTCTGCAGGTGCTCGCATTCCGGGGCATCTCTGACTGTGTCTATATAAACATTTCTGGAACAAGCCTTTCCATTCACCTGAAGAAGGAGCCGTGCTCCGAAAGCTCGTGTTTGAAACAAACCTGTTGGACTTTAACCTGGTGTTGTAAGACTTCTTACTGTAACTGTACAGAGTCACGGTTTATTCAGCAGGGTGAGGATCACTCACTGTGTAACTGTACAGTCACTGTTTATTCAGGGTGAGGATCACTCATTGTAACTGTACAGAGTCACTGTTTATTCAGGGGAAGGATCACTCACTGTGTAACTGTACAGAGTCACTGTTTATTCAGGGTGAGTATCACTCACTGTGTAACTGTACAGTCACTGTTTATTCAGGGTGAGCATCACTCACTGTGTAACTGTACAGATTCACTGTTTATTCAGGGGAAGGATCACTCACTGTGTAACTGTACAGAGTCACTGTTTATTCAGGGTGAGTATCACTCACTGTGTAACTGTACAGTGTCACTGTTTATTCAGGGTGAGGTTCACTCACTGTGTAACTGTACAGAGTCGCTGTTTATTCAGCAGGGTGAGGATCACTCGCTGTGTAACTGTACAGAGTCACTGTTTATTCAGGGTGAGGATCACTCACTGTGGAACTGTACAGAGTCACTGTTTATTCAGGGTGAGGATCACTCACTGTGTAACTGTACAGAGTCTCTGTTTATTCAGGGTAAGGTTCACTCTCTGTGTCACTGTACAGAGTCACTGTTTATTCAGGGTCATGATCGCTCACTGTAACTGTACAGAGTCCCTGTTTATTCAGGGTAAGATCACTCACTGTGTAACTGTACAGAATCACTGTTTATTCAGGGTGAGGATCACTGATTGTAACTGTACACAGTCACTGTTTATTCAGGGTGAGGATCACTCACTGTGTAACTGTACAGATTCACTGTTTATTCAGGGGAAGGATCACTCACTGTGTAACTGTACAGAGTCACTGTTTATTCAGGGTGAGTATCACTCACTGTGTAACTGTACAGTGTCACTGTTTATTCAGGGTGAGGATCACTCACTGTGTAACTGTACGGAGTCGCTGTTTATTCAGCAGGGTGAGGATCACACGCTGTGTAACTGTACAGAGTCACTGTTTATTCAGGGTGAGGATCACTCACTGTGGAACTGTACAGAGTCACTGTTTATTCAGGGTGAGGATCACTCACTGTGTAACTGTACAGAGTCTCTGTTTATTCAGGGAGAGGTTCACTCTCTGTGTCACTGTACAGAGTCACTGTTTATTCAGGGTCATGATCGCTCACTGTAACTGTACAGAGTCCCTGTTTATTCAGGGTAAGATCACTCACTGTGTAACTGTACAGAATCACTGTTTATTCAGGGTGAGGTTCACTTACTGTGTAACTGTACAGAGCCACTGTTTATTCAGGGTGAGGATCACTCACTGTGCAACTGTACAGAGTCACTGTTTATTCAGGGTAAGGATCACTCACTGTGTAACTGTACAGAGCCACTGTTTATTCAGGGTGAGTATCACTCACTGTGTAACTGTACAGAGTCACTGTTTATTCAGGGTGAGCATCGCTCATTGTGTAACCTTACAGAGTCACTGTTTATACAGTGTGAGGATCACTCACTGTGTAACTGTACAGAGTCACTGTTTATTCACGGTGTGGTTCACTCTCTGTGTAACTGTACAGAGTCACTGTTTATTCAGGATCAGGATCGCTCATTGTAACTGTACAGAGTCACTGTTTATTCAGGGTAAGGATCACTTACTGTGTAACTGTACAGAGTCACTGTTTATTCAGGGTGAGGATCACTCACTGTGTAACTGTACAGAGTCACTGTTTATTCAGGGTCAGGATCACTCACTGTGTAACTGTACAGAGTCACTGTTTATTCAGGGTGAGGATCACTCACTGTGTAACTGTACAGAGTCACTGTTTATTCAGGGTGAGGATCACTCACTGTGTAACTGTACAGAGTCACTGTTTATTCAGCAGGGTGAGGGTCACTCACTGTGTAACTGTACAGAGTCACTGTTTATTCAGGGTAAGGATCACTCACTGTGTAACTGTACAGAGTCACTGTTTATTCAGGCTGAGGATCACTCACTGTGTAACTGTACAGAGTCACTGTTTATTCAGGGTCAGGATCACTCACTGTGTAACTGTACAGAGTCACTGTTTATTCAGGGTAACGATCAATCACTGTCTGACTAAACAGAGTTGCTGTTTATTCAGCAGGGCGAGGATCACTATGTAACTGTACAGAGTCACTGTTTATTCAGGGTAAGGTTCACTGTCTGTGTAACTGTACAGAGCCACTGTTTATTCAGGGGTAGGATCAGTCACTGTGTAACTGTACAGAGTCACTGTTTATTCAGGGTGAGGTTCACTCTCTGTGTAACAGTAGAGTCACTGTTTATTCAGGGTCAGGATCGCTCACTGTGTAACTGTACAGAGTCACTGTTTATTCAGGGTGAGGATTCACTCACTGTGTAACTGTATAGAGTCACTGTTTATTCAGGGTGAGGATCACTCACTGTGTAACTGTACAGAGTCACTGTTTATTCAGGGTGAGGATCACTCACTGTGTAACTGTACAGAGTCACTGTTTATTCAGGGTGAGGATCACTCACTGTGTAACTGTACAGAGTCACTGTTTATTCAATGTGCGGTTCACTCTCTGTGTAACTGTACAGAGTCACTGTTTATTCAGGGTGAGGTTCACTCTCTGTGTAACAGTAGAGTCACTGTTTATTCAGGGTCAGGATCGCTCACTGTAACTGTACAGAGTCACTGTTTATTCAGGGTGAGGTTCACTCTCTGTGTAACTGTATAGAGTCACTGTTTATTCAGGGTAAGGATCACTTACTGTGTAACTGTACAGAGTCACTGTTTATTCAGGGTGAGGATCACTCACTGTAACTGTACAGAGTCACTGTTTATTCAGGGTGAGGATCACTCACTGTGTAACTGTACAGAGTCACTGTTTATTCAATGTGCGGTTCACTCTCTGTGTAACTGTACAGAGTCACTGTTTATTCAGGGTCCGGATCGCTCACTGGAACTGTACCGAGTTACTGTTTATTCAGGGTAAGGATCACTTACTGTGTAACTGTACAGAGTCACTGTTTATTCAGGGTGAGGATCACTCACTGTGTAACTGTACAGAGTCACTGTTTATTCAGCAGGGTGAGGATCACTCACTGTGTAACTGTACAGAGTCACTGTTACTTCAGGGTGAGGATCACTCACTGTGTTACTGTACAGAATCACTGTTAATTCAGGGTCAGGATCGCTCACTGTAACTGTACAGAGTCACTGTTTATTCAGGGTAAGGATCACTCACTGTGTAACTGTACAGAGTCACTGTTTATTCAGGGTGAGGATCACTCACTGTGTAACTGTACAGAGTCACTGTTTATTCAGGGTGCGGTTCACTCTGTGTAACTGTACAGAGTCACTGTTTATTCAGGGTCAGGATCGCTCACTGTAACTGTACAGAGTTACTGTTTATTCAGGGTAAGGATCACTTACTGTGTAACTATACAGAGTCACTGTTAATTCAGGGTCAGGATCGCTCACTGTAACTGTACAGAGTCACTGTTTATTCAGGGTGAGGATCACTCACTGTGTAACTGTACAGAGTCACTGTTTATTCAGGGTGAGGATCACTCACTGTGTAACTGTACAGAGTCACTGTTTATTCAGGTTGCGGTTCACTCTCTGTGTAACTGTACAGAGTCACTGTTTATTCAGGGTCAGGATCGCTCACTGTAACTGTACAGAGTTACTGTTTATTCAGGGTAAGGATCACTTACTGTGTAACTGTACAGAGTCACTGTTTATTCAGGGTGAAGATCACTCACTGTGTAACTGTACAGAGTCACTGTTTATTCAGGGTGAGGATCACTCACTGTTACTGTACAGAGTCACTGTTTATTCAGGGTGAGGATCACTCACTAACTGGACAGAGTCATGTTTATTCAGGGTAAGGGTTACTCACTGTGTAACTGTACAGAGTCACTGTTTATTCAGGGTAAGGGTCACTCACTGTGTAACTGTACAGAGTCGCTGTTTATTCAGGGTGAGGATCACTCACTGTGTAACTGTACAGAGTCACTGTTAATTCAAGGTGAGTATCAGTCACTGTTACTGTACAGAGTCACTGTTTTTTCAGGGTGAGGATCACTCACTGTTACTGTACAGAGTCACTGTTTATTCAGGGTAAGAGTCACTCACTGTGAAACTGTACAGAGTCACTGTTTAATCAGGGTCAGGGTCACTCACTGTGTAACTGTAGAGAGTCGCTGTTTATTCAGGGTGAGGATCACTCACTGTGTAATTGTACAGAGTCACTTTTATTCAGCAGTGTGAGGATCACTCACTGTGTAACTGTAGAGTCACTGTTTATTCAGGGTGAGGATCACTCACTGTGTAACTGTACAGAGTCACTGTTTATTCAGGGTGCTGTTCACTCTCTGTGTAACTGTACAGAGTCACTGTTTATTCAGGGTCAGGATCGCTCACTGTAACTGTACCGAGTTACTGTTTATTCAGGGTAAGGATCACTTACTGTGTAACTGTACAGAGTCACTGTTTATTCAGGGTGAGGATTACTCACTGTGTAACTGTACAGAGTCACTGTTTATTCAGGGTGAGGATCACTCACTGTTACTGTATAGAGTCACTGTTATTCAGGGTGAGGATCACTCACTGTGTAACTGTACAGAGTCACTGTTTATTCAGGGTGAGGATCACTGTGTAACTATACAGAGTCACTGTTTATTCAGGGTGGGATCACTCACTGTGTAACTGTACAGAGTCACTGTTTATTCAGGGTGAGGATCACTCACTGTGTAACTGTACAGAGTCACTGTTTATTCAGGGTGAGGATCACTCACTGTGTAACTGTACAGAGTCACTGTTTATTCAGGGTGAGGATCACTCACTGTGTAACTGTACAGAGTCACTGTTTATTCAGGGTGAGGTTCACTCACTGTGTAACTGTATAGAGTCACTGTTTATTCAGGGTAAGGATCACTCACTGTGTAACTGTACAGAGTCACTGTTTATTCAGGGTGAGGATCACTCACTGTAACTGTACAGAGTCACTGTTTATTCAGGGTGAGGATCACTCACTGTGTAACTGTACAGAGTCACTGTTTATTCAGAGGTGAGGATCACTCACTGTGTAACTGTACAGAGTCACTGTTTATTCAGGGTGAGGATCACTCACTGTGTAACTGTACAGAGTCACTGTTTATTCAGGGTAAGGATCACTCACTGTGTAACTGTACAGAGTCACTGTTTATTCAGGGTGAGGATCACTCACTGTGTAACTGTACAGAGTCACTGTTTATTCAGGGTGAGGATCACTCACTGTGTAACTGTACAGAGTCACTGTTATTCAGGGTGAGGATCACTCACTGTGTAACTGTACAGAGTCACTGTTATTCAGGGTGAGGATCACTCACTGTGTAACTGTACAGAGTCACTGTTTATTCAGGGTGAGGATCACTCACTGTGTAACTGTACAGAGTCACTGTTTATTCAGGGTGAGGATCACTCACTGTGTAACTGTACAGAGTCACTGTTTATTCAGGGTGAGGATCACTCACTGTGTAACTGTACAGAGTCACTGTTTATTCAGCAGGGTGAGGATCACTCCTGTGTAACTGTACAGAGTTACTGTTTATTCAGGGTGAGGATCACTCACTGTGTAACTGTACAGAGTCACTGTTTATTCAGCAGGTGAGGATCACTCACTGTAACTGTACAGAGTCACTGTTTATTCAGGGTGAGGATCACTCACTGTGTAACTGTACAGAGTCACTGTTTATTCAGAGATAGGATCACTCACTGTGTAACTGTACAGAGACACTGTTTATTCAGCAGGGTGAGGATCACTCACTGTGTAACTGTACAGAGTCACTGTTTATTCAGGGTGAGGATCACTCACTGTGTAACTGTACAGAGTCACTGTTTATTCAGGGTGAGGATCACTCACTGTGTAACTGTACAGAGTCACTGTTTATTCAGGGTGAGGATCACTCACTGTGTAACTGTACAGAGTCACTGTTTATTCAGGGTGAGGATCACTCACTGTGTAACTGTACAGAGTCACTGTTTATTCAGAGGGTGAGGATCACTCACTGTGTAACTGTACAGAGTCACTGTTTATTCAGGGGTAAGGATCACTCACTGTGTACTGTACAGAGTCACTGTTTATTCAGGGTGAGGATCACTCACTTGTAACTAGTACAGAGTCCTGTTTATTCAGGGTGAGGATCACTCACTGTGTAACTGTACAGAGTCACTGTTTATTCAGGGTGAGTATCACTCACTGTGTAACTGTACAGAGTCACTGTATTATTCAGGGTGAGGATCACTCACTGGTAACTGTACAGAGTCACTGTTTATTCAGGGTAAGGATCACTCACTGTGAACTGTACAGAGTCACTGTTAGTCAGGGTCAGGGATCACTCACTGTGCAACTGTACAGAGTCACTGTTTATTCAGGGTGAGGATCACTCACTGTGTAACTGTACAGAGTCACTTTTTATTCAGCAGTGTAGATCACTCACTGTGTAACTGTACAGAGTCACTGTTTATTCAGGGTGAGGATCACTCACTGTGTAACTGTACAGAGTCACTGTTTATTCAGGGTGCGGTTCACTCTCTGTGTAACTGTACAGAGTCACTGTTTATTCAGGGTCAGGATCGCTCACTGTAACTGTACCGAGTTACTGTTTATTCAGGGTAAGGATCACTTACTGTGTAACTGTACAGAGTCACTGTTTATTCAGGGTGAGGATTACTCACTGTGTAACTGTACAGAGTCACTGTTTATTCAGGGTGAGGATCACTCACTGTTACTGTATAGAGTCACTGTTTATTCAGGGTGAGGATCACTCACTAACTGGACAGAGTCACTGTTTATTCAGGGTAAGGGTCACCCACTGTGTAACTGTACAGAGTCACTGTTTATTCAGGGTAAGGGTCACTCACTGTGTAACTGTACAGAGTCGCTGTTTATTCAGGGTGAGGATCACTCACTGTGTAACTGTGCAGAGTCACTGTTTATTCAGGGTGAGGTTCACTCTCTGTGTAACTGTATAGAGTCACTGTTTATTCAGGGTGAGGATCACTCACTGTGTAACTGTACAGAGTCACTGTTTATTCAGGGTGAGGATCACTCACTGTGTAACTGTACAGAGTCACTGTTTATTCAGGGTGAGGATCACTCACTGTGTAACTGTACAGAGTCACTGTTTATTCAGGGTGAGGATCACTCACTGTGTAACTGTACAGAGTCACTGTTATTCAGGGTGAGGATCACTCACTGTGTAACTGTACAGAGTCACTGTTTATTCAGGGTGAGGATCACTCACTGTGTAACTGTACAGAGTCACTGTTTATTCAGGGTGAGGATCACTCACTGTGTAACTGTACAGAGTCACTGTTTATTCAGCAGGGTGAGGATCACTCACTGTGTAACTGTACAGAGTCACTGTTTATTCAGCGGTGAGGATCACTCACTGTGTAACTGTACAGAGTCACTGTTTATTCAGGGTGAGGATCACTCACTGTGTAACTGTACAGAGTCACTGTTTATTCAGGGTGAGGATCACTCACTGTGTAACTGTACAGAGTCACTGTTTATTCAGGGTGAGGATCACTCACTGTGTAACTGTACAGAGTCACTGTTTATTCAGGGTGAGGATCACTCACTGTGTAACTGTACAGAGTCACTGTTTATTCAGGGTGAGGATCACTCACTGTGTAACTGTACAGAGTCACTGTTTATTCAGGGTGAGGATCACTCACTGTGTAACTGTACAGAGTCACTGTTTATTCAGGGTGAGGATCACTCACTGTGTAACTGTACAGAGTCACTGTTTATTCAGGGTGAGGATCACTCACTGTGTAACTGTACAGAGTCACTGTTTATTCAGGGTGAGGATCACTCACTGTGTAACTGTACAGAGTCACTGTTTATTCAGGGTGTGGATCACTCACTGTGTAACTGTACAGAGTCACTGTTTATTCAGGGTGAGGATCACTCACTGTGTAACTGTACAGAGTCACTGTTTATTCAGGGTGAGGATCACTCACTGTGTAACTGTACAGAGTCACTGTTTATTCAGGGTGAGGATCACTCACTGTGTAACTGTACAGAGTCACTGTTTATTCAGGGTGAGGATCACTCACTGTGTAACTGTACAGAGTCACTGTTTATTCAGGGTGAGGATCACTCACTGTGTAACTGTACAGAGTCACTGTTTATTCAGGGTGAGGATCACTCACTGTGTAACTGTACAGAGTCACTGTTTATTCAGGGTGAGGATCACTCACTGTGTAACTGTACAGAGTCACTGTTTATTCAGGGTGAGGATCACTCACTGTGTAACTGTACAGAGTCACTGTTTATTCAGGGTGAGGATCACTCACTGTGTAACTGTACAGAGTCACTGTTTATTCAGGGTGAGGATCACTCACTGTGTAACTGTACAGAGTCACTGTTTATTCAGGGTGAGGATCACTCACTGTGTAACTGTACAGAGTCACTGTTTATTCAGGGTGAGGATCACTCACTGTGTAACTGTACAGAGTCACTGTTTATTCAGGGTGAGGATCACTCACTGTGTAACTGTACAGAGTCACTGTTTATTCAGGGTGAGGATCACTCACTGTGTAACTGTACAGAGTCACTGTTTATTCAGCAGGGTGAGGATCACTCACTGTGTAACTGTACAGAGTCACTGTTTATTCAGGGTGAGGATCACTCACTGTGTAACTGTACAGAGTCACTGTTTATTCAGGGTGAGGATCACTCACTGTGTAACTGTACAGAGTCACTGTTTATTCAGCAGGGTGAGGATCACTCACTGTGTAACTGTACAGAGTCACTGTTTATTCAGAGGTGAGGATCACTCACTGTGTAACTGTACAGAGTCACTGTTTATTCAGGGTGAGGATCACTCACTGTGTAACTGTACAGAGTCACTGTTTATTCAGGGTGAGGATCACTCACTGTGTAACTGTACAGAGTCACTGTTTATTCAGGGTGAGGATCACTCACTGTGTAACTGTACAGAGTCACTGTTTATTCAGCAGGGTGAGGATCACTCACTGTGTAACTGTACAGAGTCACTGTTTATTCAGCAGGGTGAGGATCACTCACTGTGTAACTGTACAGAGTCACTGTTGATTCAGGGTGAGGATCACTCACTGTGTAACTGTACAGAGTCACTGTTTATTCAGGGTCAGGATCACTCACTGTGTAACTGTACAGAGTCACTGTTTATTCAGGGTGAGGATCACTCACTGTGTAACTGTACAGAGTCACTGTTTATTCAGCAGGGTGAGGTTCACTCACTGTGTAACTGTACAGAGTCACTGTTTATTCAGAGTGAGGATCACTCATTGTAACTGTACAGAGTCACTGTTTATTCAGGGTAAGGATCACTCACTGTGTAACTGTCCAGAGTCACTGTTTATTCAGGGTAACGATCACTCACTGTGTAACTGTACAGATTCACTGTTTAGTCAGGGTGAGGTTCACTCTCTGTGTAACTGTACAGAGTCACTGTTTATTCAGGGTGAAGATCACTCACTGTGTAACTGTACAGAGTCACTGTTTATTCAGGGTGAAGATCACTCACTGTGTAACTGTACAGAGTCACTGTTTATTCAGGGTGAGGATCACTCCCTGTGTAACTGTACAGAGTCACTGTTTATTCAGGGTGAGGATCACTCACTGTGTAACTGTACAGAGTCACTGTTAATTCAGGGTGAGGATCACGTACTGTGTAACTGTACAGAGTCACTGTTTATTCAGGGTCAGGATCACTCACTGTGTAACTACAGAATTACTGTTAATCCAACAAATGGTAAAATTATTCGGCCAAATATAATAATGTAAATTTGTTTCTCTGTGATGAATAATCTGCCGGGAATTTGGTGCTGCTCCGTCAGTGGGCTGTGGTGTCCAATTCTCTGACAGAGATTGTCTTGCCCTCATCTGCATATCTTTCAGTAAACAAACTGCAGGAAAGGTTTGAAATAAATATTTGATTGATTTTCTGTTCTGTCACAGAGATGGTCTCCAGGTGCCTCTATGCCCTGCTTTTCCTTTTCCCATCCCAGGTCAGACAGGGAGGGAGTCAGGGATCCGCAGCATGGTTCTCACATCTCCTCCGCTTGCGGTATGCTCCATGGGATTCTAATTCACAACAGTTTCATTTCAATTTACATAAAGTTGCTTTTACTGGCGAGAGATGAAGCAGATTGCGTCTCCAATCTAACTCTCCAACGAAGAGAAATCTGCTTCCTACTGGGAGCAAGCACGTCATCTGATCACATCAACGCCTCGGAGGTTCCAACAAGTGACAGGTACACCTCGAAGTGCAGCAAGCACACCGCCCTATCCACGGAGAGAAGCCCAAACTTCAACCGTAGCTTCTTCCTGTTGGCCAACAATTCCGGCGTCTGATTGATTGAGCACCTCCAAGATGGTGTCTGCCAATCTCTGCCACTCTCCCCTTTCACACTTTTCCTTATGTGACTTAAAGGAGATGATCGACCCTCTAACAATCACCTTTAGTGCTTCCCGTAGCTGGAAAGGGAAATCTCCTCACTCCTATTAAAACTCAAATATTCCTCAACGACAGAAGAGCCCTTCTCCTAAACATTCGCATCCGCCAACAGCGAAGGAGCAAACCCCAATAGGGGAGCTGAGCGGGGCCTGAGCCCACACTGTGCAGGGCATGAACAAGATCGCCATCGCTGTGGAGGCAGTGGCATAGTGGTGTTGTCACTGGACTAGTAAACCAGAGACCCAGAGTAATGCCCTAGGGACCCGAGTTCAAATCCCACCACTGCAAATGGTGAAAGTCAAATTCAGTAGAAATCTGCGATTAATAGTTTAACGATCACCATGAAACCATTGTCGATTGTTGTAAAAACCCATCTGGTTCACTAATGTCCTTTAGAGAAGGAAATCTGTTGTCCTTACCCGGTCTGGCCTACATGTGACTCCAGACCCACAGCAATGTGGTTGACTCTTAACTGCCCCTCAAGGGCAATTAGGGATGGGCAATAAATGCCCATCATCCACATCCTATCAACAAATTTTAAAAATGCTGAATATCCCGACTCCACCAACCCGATGGCAAGGACCAACCGACCATAAAAATATCAACCCTGGAATAAACCCAGTGGACCTGTGAGAAGAACGAAAAATCCTTCTGCCCAGGTGTAAAAATCTCCCAAGGTCAACAGAGCCATCCCATCCCAGAAGTCTTTAACACCTTTGGCTTCGATTTATCAAGAGGCTGCTTGAGATAGCACTTGGGAAGAATGGGATCAAAGGCTATGGGGAGAAAGCAGGATTAGGCTATTGAGTTGGATGATCAGCCATGATGGTGATGAATGGCAGAGCAGGCTCGAAGGGCCAAAAGGCCTCCTCCTGCTACTATCTTCAATGTGTCTATGTATCTATGTATCCAGTCAGGGGTCCAAAACACATTAAAGTGCCCACCGATGTTCAGTTGGTGTGAATGCAAATCGGGGATCAATGACGGAAACCTGTTAATAAAGTTGTGTCGTCCCAATTTGGGGCGTATACATTGACCACTGGTGGACCTGCTAACAACCCATTAACCACCACATACCTCCCATTCGGGTCCATCAAAATCCTCCCCACTGAGAATTTGATTAGGATCGCAGTGCCCTGGGCCCTGCTATTGAATGAAAACTTGGCCCACCCAGCCCTCCATAACCTTATCTGGTCTCTAACTTGCAACTTGTTAATACCCCAGTGATCATCAGAAAACAAAACTCCCCCTTCCCCCCCCACTCCCTACCCCGACATCACCCACATCCAACCCAACAAACACCCCCTTCCCCCCCACTCCCTACCCCGTCATCCACCCACACCCAACCCAACAAACCCCCCCTTCCCCCCACTCCCTACCCTGTCACCCACCCACACCCAACCCAACAAACCCCCCCTTCCCCCCACTCCCTACCCTGTCACCCACCCACACCCAACCCAACAAACCCCCCCTTCCCCCCCACTCCCTACCCTGTCACCCACCCACACCCAACCCAACAAAACCCCCCTTCCCCCCCACTCCCTACCCCGTCATCACCCAAACCCAACCCAACAAACCCCCCCTTCCCCCCCACTCCCTACCCTGTCACCCACCAACACCCAACCCAACAAACACCCCCTTCCCCCCCACTCCCTACCCTGTCATCCGCCAACACCCAACCCAACAAACCCCCCCTTCCCCCCCACTCCCTACCCTGTCACCCACACCCAAACCAACAAACCCCCCCTTCCCCCCCCACTCCCTACCCTGTCACCCACACACACCCAACCCAACAAAACACCCCCTTCCCCCCCACTCCCTACCCCGTCACCCACCCACACCCAACACAACAAACCCCCCCTTCCCCCCCACTCCCTACCCTGTCACCCACCCACACCCAACCCAACAAAACCCCCCTTCCCCCCCACTCCCTACCCCGTCATCACCCCACACCCAACCCAACAAACCCCCCCTTCCCCCCCACTCCCTACCCCGTCATCACCCACACCCAACCCAACAAACCCCCCCTTCCCCCCACTCCCTACCCTGTCACCCACCCACACCCAACCCAACAAACCCCCCCTTCCCCCCCACTCCCTACCCTGTCCCCACCCACACCCAACCCAACAAACCCCCCCTTCCCCCCCACTCCCTACCCTGTCACCCACCCACACCCAACCCAACAAACCCCCCCTTCCTCCCCACTCCCTACCCCGTCATCACCCACACCCAACCCAACAAACCCCCCCTTCCCCCCACTCCCTACCCGTCACCACCCACACCCAACCCAACAAACCCCCCCATTCCCCCCCACATCCTACCCTGTCACCCACCCACACCCAACCAACAAAACCCCCCTTCCCCCCCACTCCCTAACCCCGTCACCCACCCACACCCAACCCAACAAACCCCCCCTTCCCCCCCACTCCCTACCCCGTCACCCCCCACACCCAACCCAACAACCCCCCCTTCCCCCCCCCCTCCCTACCCTGTCACCCCCCCACACCCACCCAACAAACCCCCCCCTTCCCCCCCACTCCCTACCCCGTCATCACCCATCCACACCCAACCCAACAACCCCCCCTTCCCCCCCACTCCCTACCCTGTCACCCATCTACACCCAACCCAACAAAACCCCCCCTTCCCCCCCACTCCCTACCCCGTCACCCACCCACACCCAACCCAACAAACCCCCCCTTCCCCCCCCACTCCCTACCCCGTCACCCACCCACACCCAACCCAACAAAACCCCCCTTCCCCCCCACTCCCTACCGCATTACCCACCCACACCCAACCCAACAAACCCCTCCTTCCCCCCCCACTCCCTACCCCGTCATCACCCACCCACACCCAACCCAACAAACCCCCCCTTCCCCCCCCACTCCCTACCCCGTCACCCACACCCAACCCAACAAACCCCCCCTTCCCCCCCACTCCCTACCCCGTCACCCATCCACACCCAACCCAACAAACCCCCCCTTCCCCCCGTTCCCTACGCTGTCACCCACCCACACCCAACCCAACAAAACCCCCCTTTCCCCCCCCACTCCCTACCCCGTCATCACCCACCCACACCCAACCCAACAAACCCCCCCTTCCCCCCCACTCCCTACCCTGTCACCCACCCATACCCAACCCAATAAACCCCCCCTTCCCCCCCCACTCCCTACCCCGTCACCCACCCACACCCAACCCAACAAACCCCCCCTTCCCCCCCACTCCCTACCCTGTCACCCACCCACACCCAACCCAACAAACCCCCCCTTCCTCCCCACTCCCTACCCCGTCATCACCCCACACCCAACCCAACAAACCCCCCCTTCCCCCCCCACTCCCTACCCCCGTCACCCACCCACACACCAACCCAACAACCCCCCCCCTTCCCCCCCCACTCCCTACCCCGTCATCCACCCACACCCAACCCAACAAACCCCCCTTCCCCCCCCACTCCCTACCCTGTCACCCACCCACACCCAACCCAACAAAACCCCCCCTTCCCCCCCCACTCCCTACCCCGTCATCACCCATCCCACACCCAACCCAACAAACCCCCCCTTCCCCCCCACTCCCTACCCCGTCACCCACCCACACCCAACCCAACAAACCCCCCCCTTCCCCCCCACTCCCTACCCCGTCACCCACCCACACCCAACCCAACAAAACCCCCCTTCCCCCCCACTCCCTACCCCGTTACCCACCCATACCCAACCCAACAAACCCCCCCTTCCCCCCCCACTCCCTACCCCGTCATCACCCACCCACACCCAACCCAACAAACCCCCCCTTCCCCCCCACTCCCTACCCCGTCACCCACACCCAACCCAACAAACCCCCCCTTCCCCCCCCACTCCCTACCCCGTCACCCATCCACACCCAACCCAACAAACCCCCCCTTCCCCCCCCGTTCCCTACCCTGTCACCCACCCACACCCAACCCAACAAACCCCCCCTTCCCCCCCCATTCCCTACCCCGTCACCCACCCACACCCAACTCAACAAACCCCCCTTCCCCCCCCCACTCCCTACCCCGTCACCCACCCACACCCAACCCAACAAACCCCCCCTTCCCCCCCCACTCCCTACCCCGTCACCCACCCACACCCAACCCAACAAACCCCCCCTTCCCCCCCACTCCCTACCCCGTCACCCACCCATACCCAACCCAAACAACCAGGTAAACAACAGCCAAAACCCTAAACACTCCCCTCCCCTTAACACACCTCAACATCCATTAACATAACCCCGAAGCTCAAACTAAATGAAGCCCCCCCGATATGAGCCACTGATCTCTCCACCTCATCACTTCCGTTAACTAACTAATTAATCAATATGGTGGAGTAACCCTCACACAGAGAACCTTTAATTTTTTTTTATTTTTTTTTTATAAATTTAGATTACCCAATTATTTTTTCCAATTAAGGGGCAATTTAGCGTGGCCAATCCACCTACTCTGCACATTTTTGGGTTGTGGGGGCGAAACCCACGCAGACACGGGGAGAATGTGCAAACTCCACACAGACAGTGACCCAGAGCCGGGATCGAACCTGGGACCTCAGCGCCGTGAGGCGGTTGTGCTAACCACTAGGCCACCATGCTGCCCTCAGAGAACCTTTAATAACCTTAAAATTCAAAAGTATCAAACCAACCCCACTCGCCCAAAACCGATTTCTAAATTCCAAGCAATAACATTGAACTTCTTCATATAAAGCAACAAACAGCCTCATCTATACGTTGTCAATCATTAACAAGAATGAACAGAACCCCCCCCCTCAAAACCCCAAATGACCCCCCCCCCCCTTTTCCCAAACAAGTTTTCTTCACCTTGGATAAAATACAATTATTTCAACCTTAGTCCGTTCCTTTCAATGATCACCTCAGCTTCCTCTGGACTCTCAAAATAATGAGGTTCAATCTGATAGGTCATCCAAAGACGTGTGTGGTAAATCATGCCGAACCGAACTTTCTTGTGATACAGTGCCACCTTTGCCATGTTGAGCAAACTCCAAACCGACATCTTGATATATTCACACCCCGTGGCCATTCCATCTGCTGTCCCGGGGTTATTTTGCCCATTTAAAAATGTTTTCCTTTTCCTGATGTAGTAGTCACCACTGATGTATATATTGTATATAGAGGATGTCAATGTAGGTGTTTTATGGTAAGGCCCCTGTACTACAGGTACGGGGGTAGTTCCCTGCCAGCTGGCTCCACCTAGTAGGCGGAGTATAAATATGTGTGCTCCCCGTACAGCAGCCATTTCGCCAGCTGCTGTAGGAGGCCACACATCTCAGTGTAATAAAGCCTCGATTACATCCAACTCTCGTCTTTGTGTAATTGATTGTGCATCAATTTATTACACTAAGTTTTCAGAGATGGACCTCCACATCAAGCCGGATCACCTGCAGCTGCATCCGCAATCAGACAACGACAAAAAGGACTTTAAACATTGGCTAGCCTGTTTTGAAGCGTCCATCGGGTCTGCGCCAGACACAATCCCAGAAGCACAGAAGGTCCAGATCCTTTACACGCGGCTGAGCTCCAACATCTTTCCACTTAACCAGGACGCGCCAACCTACGCAGAGGCCATGGCGCTACTGAAGGGAAACTACACTCAGCGGACTAACACACTCTACGCCAGGCACCTCCTCTCCACGTAGCGCCAGCTTCCCGGTGAGTCAGTGGAAGATTTCTGGTGTGCCCTGGTTCCCCTAGTTAGACACTGTGACTGTCAGGCCATTTCAGCCACGGGACACTCAAATCTGCTCATGAGAGACGCATTTGTCATGGGCATAGGGTCCAATTACATCCGCCAGCGCCTCTTTGAAGGGGCCACGCTCGACCTCGCAGAAACCACAAAGCTAGTGCTCTCACTTACGGTGGCTTCACGCAACATCCAGGCCTAGGCCCCGACCGCGCGGCCTACCCCCCCTGTGCATCGTGGACTCCGCAGACGGCCGCCCCATCATGAACCCCATCAGCGACCGCCCTCCGCCAACCCCACACCTGTGCCGCACGGCAGCCAACCAACCCCGGGGGACTCAATTGTTACTTCTGTGGGCAGCCAAAACACCCCCGACAGTGCTGCCCGGCATGGAGCGCCCTCTGCAAGGCCTGTGGCAAGAAGGGACACTTTGCTGCAGTGTGCCAGGCCTGCTCAGTCGCCGCTAGTGTTCCGGCACCTCCCACGTGCGGCCATTGGGGGCCGCCATCTTGCTCGACTCGTGACGCGTACGGCCCGTGGGCGCCATCATCTTGTTCCCCCCAGGAACAATGGGCGCCGCAATCTTGTTTTCCCCACGACACGTGCGGCTATTGGGCGGCGCCATCTTACCCGGCCCAGGACTCATGCTCCCCGGGTGCCTCACCCGGCCGCTCGTCGCCTGCAACCGCCGATGACCAGCCGCGTCTCGCCTCGGTCACGATTGACCATTCTCATCCACACAACCTTGCGACTGCTTCAACCAAAGTGAAGGTCGATGGGCACGAGATCCCCTGCCTGCTGGACACCGGGAGCACTGAGAGCTTCATTCACCCCGATACGGTAAGGCGCTGCTCCCTCGCGGTACACCCCGCTAACCAGGGAATCTCCCTGGCCTCCGGGTCCCACTCCATGGCAAACCGGGGGTACTGCATCGCCACCCTCACCATCCAGGGCGTAGAGTTCAGCGGCTTCTGCCTCTGCGTCCTTCCCAACCTCTGCGCTGCCCGGCTACTCGGCCTGGACGTCCAGTGCAACCTCCAGAGCCTAACACTGAAATTCGGCGGGCCCCTACCACCCCTTACTGTGTGCGGCCTCGCGACCCTTAAGGTCGACCCGCCTTCCCTATTTGCAAACCTAACCCCGGATTGCAAACCCGTCGCCACCAGGAGCAGACGGTACAGCACCCAGGACAGGACCTTCATCAGGTCTGAGGTCCAGCGACTGCTTCTGGAAGGCATCATCGAGGCCAGCAACAGCCCCTGGAGAGCCCAAGTGGTAGTAGTTAAAACTGGGGAGAAACACAGGATGGTCATTAACTACAGCCAGACCATCAATCGGTACACGCAGCTCCATGCGTACCCCCTCCCACGCATATCTGATATGGTCAATCAGATTGCACAGTACCGGGTCTTCTCAATTGTGGACCTGAAATCTGCCTACCACCAGCTCCCCATCCGTAAGGCAGACCGCCCATACACTGCCTTCGAGGCAGATGGCCGCCTTTACCACTTTCTTAGGGTTCCCTTTGGCGTCACCAACGGGGTCTTGGTCTTCCAATGGGAGATGGAACGAATTGTTGACCGGTACGGACTGCGGGCCACCTTCTCATACCTAGACAATGTCACCATCTGCGGGCACGATCAGCAGGACCATGACGCGAACCGTGCCAAATTTTGCCACCACTCTCCTCAACCTGACCTATAACAAGGAGAAGTGCGTGTTCAGCACGAACCGCTTAGCCATCCTCGGCTATGTGGTCCAGAACAGAGACGCCTGGGGTTCTTTTCTTATTACGCCCAGTGGGTCCCAAACTACATGGACAAGGCCCGCCCACTCATTCAATCCACTGTTTTTCCCCTGACGGCCAAGGCTCACCAGGCCTTCAACCGTATCAAGGCCGACATCGCCAAGGGCGCGATGCACGCGGTCGACGAGACGTTACCATTCCAAGTCGAGAGCGATGCATCAGACATCGCTCTGGCTGCCACCCTCAACCAGGCAGGCAGGCCGGGGCATTCTTCTCCCGCACCCTCCATGCCTCCGAAATTCGGCATTCCTCCATTGAAAAAGAGGCCCAAGCCATCGTTAAAGCTGTGCGGCATTGGAGGCATTACCTGGCCGGCAGGCGATTCACTCTCCTCACTGACCAACGGTCGCTTGTGTCATAAAATCCACTCATGTATATCATGAGATGCAGACAGGCAGTGATTGACACACAGGATAACCAATGAACAATGAACAATGACACAGAACAACCAATCACCAGACAGGACACCACCACTATAAAGCCCACAGCGCATTAAGGCTCTCGCTCTCTCACAGGACACGGCCAGGGAGATAGTCGCGGTGCACAGGCCAATGAACATCATCACCATGTGCGAGAGAGCTAGTCTGGTCAAGCCAATAGGAGGTTATCAGTTAGGTTAATAGAGTGTCAACCCACAGCAGATTCCGTACAGCAATCAACAGGTTCAATAAAACAGTGTTGGACCATCTCTTGTGTCGGAAGCCTGTTTCTCGTTTTACTGCATCCAGTTGCAGTCGATGTTAGACCAACACAGATAACACATCAGGTAGCCTTCATGTTTGATGACACGCAGCGGGGCAAGATCAAAAACGATAAAATCTTGAGGTGGAGGATCGAGCTAAACACCTACAACTACGAGATTTTGTATCGCCCCGGTTCAACGACCCCCCCTGATGCCCTCTCCCGAGGTACATGTGCCAGCGCACAGGTGGACCGACAAGGCAGACCCGTTGGTTGAGAGGGTACAGTTACTTCACGCCAACCCGCAGCACGCCTACGTAGCGTACCCCGATGGCCGCCAAGGCACAGTCTCCCTCAGGGACCTGGCACCAGCTGGTTCCACACACACACACACACACCCGGCCCGGCGCCACTCTCCCCTCCCCCGGCACACCCCCCGCAGCCCCCGCTCCAGAACAATCCATCCTCCCCCTGCTCACACCCGGGGATGAAGAGGATTTCGACACGCTCCCGGAGACACCGAAAACCAAACCGACGCCGGAGTCGCCGCCAGCACTGCGGCACTCTCAACGGCAGATCAAGGCTCCGGACTGCCTGAATTTGTAATATTATCTGTACTTTTAAAACAAATCTTTCTGTATATAGTTCTCCACCCCCCCCCCCCCCCCCCCCGCCGGACTCAATATTTTTAACAGGGGGTGAATGTAGTAGTCACCACTGATGTATATATTGTATTTAGAGGATGTCAATGTAGGTGCTTTATGGTAAGGCCCCTGTACTACAGGTACGGGGGTAGTTCCCTGCCTGCTGGCTCCGCCCAGTAGGTGGAGTATAAATATGTGTGCTCCCCATACAGCAACCATTTCGTCAGCTGCTGTTGGAGGCCACACGTCTTAGTGTAATAAAGCCTCGATTGTATCCAACTCTCGTCTTTGTGTAATTGATCGTGAATCACCTGATAACGATGGAACCGGACCACAAACGCCCGAGGTGGCTCCCCACCATGAGGCTTCTGTCTCAGTGACCTGTGTGCATGATCCAGCTCAGGAGGGGCTGCCAATACCTCCTCCCCCACCATCTTCCACGGTACCTGCACAATGTATTTCATTGGGTTTGGGTCGTCCAACAACTCTGGCAATCCAACCACCCTCAGATTCTTGTCAACTGAGTTTTGAGGTTGTCTATCCTTGCGTTCTGACCCTTATTATCAGCCGACATCTTTGCCATTTCCACGTCTACACCAAGCAATCTGGTCCCTCCACCCCTACCCTCAGCAGCACCACAGCCACTACTTTGCCACCTTGTCCACTTTGGCCAGGGCCCCACGGACCAAGGAAATTGCCGCCTTGATCATCTTCTCCTGATCACCCAAAACCTCGCGGCACAGCTTTGGTAACTCAGCCGCCAAAATCTCCATGGTTACGGCGTGTCCCCAGGCACCCTGGTCGCCTCCGCCGCCATTTTATTTTCCCTCGACACCCTCGAGGTCTCCAGCCTTAAAGCTATTTTCTTCTTTTTGTTTGTGGTTTGACAGCAATTCCATATCCTTTTGCTGTGGGGAGTTTAATTAATGAATTAGAAGGTTTTGGTCGGAGCTCCTGCAGGGTGTGGCCGATCCGTTACAGGCAAAACGGAAGACGTAACTTCTGAATTCCTCACTCCTCTCTGCTGCTTGTCTAACAGAGACATGTCCACTAATTATCCAAGGATCAAACATGATAAGGAATTGGAAATAAAGGAATAAACAAGAAGGACACGTACAGCAGGTACACCACAGGGTAAGATACAGAATTATCTTTCCTCTACACTGTCCCCATCAAACACTCCCAGGGCAGGTACAGCACGGGGTTAGATACAGAGGAAAGCTCTCTCTACACTGTCCCCATCAAACACTCCCAGGACAGGTACAGCACGGGGTTAGATACAGAGTAAAGCTCTCTCTACACTGTCCCCATCAAACACTCCCAGGGCAGGTACAGCACGGGGTTAGATACAGAGGAAAGCTCTCTCTACACTGTCCCCATCAAACACTGCCAGGGCAGGTACAGCACGGGGTTAGATACAGAGTAAAGCTACCTCTACACTGTCCCCATCAAGCACTCCCAGGACAGGTACAGCACGGGGTTAGATACAGAGTAAAGCTCTCTCTACACTGTCCCCATCAAGCACTCCTGGACAGGTACAGCACGGGGTTAGATACAGAGTAAAGCTCTCTCTACACTGTCCCCATCAAACACTCCCAGGACAGGTACAGCACGGGGTTAGATATAGAGTAAAGTTCCCTCTACACTGTCCCCATCAAACACTCCCAGGACAGGTACAGCACGGGGTTAGATACAGAGTAAAGCTCCCTCTACACTGTCCCCATCAAACACTCCCAGGACAGGTACAGCATGGGGTTAGATACAGAGTAAAGCTCCCTCTACACTGTCCCCATCAAACACTCCCAGGACAGGTACAGCACGGGGTTAGATACAGAGTAAAGCTCCCTCAGCACTGTCCCCATCAAACACTCCCAGGACAGGTACAGCACGGGGATAGATACAGAGTAAAGCTCCCTCTACACTGTCCCCATCAAACACTCCCAGGACAGGTACAGCACGGGGTTAGATACAGAGTAAAGCTCCCACTACACTGTCCCCATCAAACACTCCCAGGACAGGTACAGCACGGGGTTAGATACAGAGTAAAGCTCCCTCGACACTGTCCCCATCAAACACTCCCAGGACAGGTACAGCACGGGGTTAGATACAGAGTAAAGCTCTCTCTACACTGTCCCCAACAAACACCCCCGGGTCAGGTACAGCACGGGGTTAGATACACAGTAAAGCTCCCTCTACACTGTCCCCATCAAACACTCCCAGGACAGGCACAGCACGGGGTTAGATACAGGGTAAAGCTCCCTCTACACTGTCCCCATCAAACACTCCCAAGACAGGTACAGCACGGGGTTAGATACAGAGTAAAGCTCCTTCTACACTGTCCCCATCAAACACTCCCAGGACAGGTACAGCACAGGGTTAGATACAGAGTAAAGCTCCCTCTACACTGTCCCCATCAAACACTTCCAGGACAGGTACAGCACGGGGTTAGATACAGAGTAAAGCTTCCTCTACACTGTCCCCATGAAACACTCCCAGGACAGGTACAGCACGGGGTTAGATACAGAGTAAAGCTCCCTCAACACTGTCCCCATCAAACACTCCCAGGACAGGTACAGCACGGGGTTAGATACAGAGTAAAGCTCCCTCTCCACTGTCCCCATCAAACACTCCCAGGACAGGGACAGCACGGGGTTAGATACAGAGTAAAGCTCCCTCTACACTGTCCCCATCAAACACTCCCAGGACAGGTACAGCACGGGGTTAGATACAGAGTAAAGCTCCCTCCGCACTGTCCCCATCAAACACTCCCAGACAGGTACAGCACGGGGTTAGATACAGAGTAAAGCTCCCTCTCCACTGTCCCCATCAAACACTCCCAGGACAGGGACAGCACGGGGTTAGATACAGAGTAAAGCTCCCTCTACACTGTCCCCATCAAACACTCCCAGGACAGGTACAGCACGGGGTTAGATACAGAGTAAAGCTCCCTCAGCACTGTCCCCATCAAACACTCCCAGACAGGTACAGCACGGGGTTAGATACAGAGTAAAGCTCCCTCTACACTGTCCCCATCAAACACTCCCAGGACAGGTACAGCACGGGGTTAGATACAGAGTAAAGCTCCCTCAGCACTGTCCCCATCAAACACTCCCAGGACAGGTACAGCACGGGGTTAGATACAGAGTAAAGCTCCCTCGACACTGTCCCCGTCAAAAACTCCCAGGACAGGTACAGCACGGGGTTAGATACAGAGTAAAGCTCTCTCTACACTGTCCCCATCAAACACACCCGGGTCAGGTACAGCACGGGGTTAGATACACAGTAAAGCTCCCTCTACACTGTCCCCATCAAACACTCCCAGGACAGGCACAGCACGGGGTTAGATACAGGGTAAAGCTCCCTCTACACTGTCCCCATCAAACACTCCCAAGACAGGTACAGCACGGGGTTAGATACAGAGTAAAGCTCCCTCTACACTGTCCCCATCAAACACTCCCAGGACAGGAACAGCACAGGGTTAGATACAGAGTAAAGCTCCCTCTACACTGTCCCCATCAAACACTCCCAGGACAGGTACAGCACGGGGTTAGATACAGAGTAAAGCTTCCTCTACACTGTCCCCATCAAACACTCCCAGGACAGGTACAGCACGGGGTTAGATACAGAGTAAAGCTCCCTCAACACTGTCCCCATCAAACACTCCCAGGACAGGTACAGCACGGGGTTAGATAAAGAGTAAAGCTCCCTCTCCACTGTCCCCATCAAACACTCCCAGGACAGGGACAGCACGGGGTTAGATACAGAGTAAAGCTCCCTCTACACTGTCCCCATCAAACACTCCCAGGACAGGTACAGCACAGGGTTAGATACAGAGTAAAGCTCCCTCTACACTGTCCCCATCAAACACTCCCAGGACAGGTACAGCACAGGGTTAGATACAGAGTAAAGCTCCCTCTACACTGTCCCCATCAAACACTCCCAGGACAGGAACAGCACGGGGTTAGATACAGAGTAAAGCTCCCTCTACACTGTCCCCATCAAACACTCCCAGGACAGGTACAGCACCGGGTTAGATACAGAGTAAAGCTCCCTCTACACTGTCCCCATCAAACACTCCCAGGACAGGAACAGCACGGGGTTAGATACAGAATAAAGCTCCCTCTACACTGTCCCCATCAAACACTCCCAGGACAGGTACAGCACCGGGTTAGATACAGAATAAAGCTCCCTCTACACTGTCCCCATCAAACACTCCCAGGACAGGCACAGCACGGGGTTAGATACAGAGTAAAGCTCCCTCTACACTGTCCCCATCAAACACTCCCAGGACAGGTACAGCACGGGGTTAGATACAGAGTAAAGCTTCCTCTACACTGTCCCCATCAAACACTCCCAGGACAGGTACAGCACGGGGTTAGATACAGAGTAAAGCTCCCTCAACACTGTCCCCATCAAACACTCCCAGGACAGGTACAGCACGGGGTTAGATAAAGAGTAAAGCTCCCTCTCCACTGTCCCCATCAAACACTCCCAGGACAGGGACAGCACGGGGTTAGATACAGAGTAAAGCTCCCTCTACACTGTCCCCATCAAACACTCCCAGGACAGGTACAGCACAGGGTTAGATACAGAGTAAAGCTCCCTCTACACTGTCCCCATCAAACACTCCCAGGACAGGTACAGCACAGGGTTAGATACAGAGTAAAGCTCCCTCTACACTGTCCCCATCAAACACTCCCAGGACAGGTACAGCACAGGGTTAGATACAGAGTAAAGCTCCCTCTACACTGTCCCCATCAAACACTCCCAGGACAGGAACAGCACGGGGTTAGATACAGAGTAAAGCTCCCTCTACACTGTCCCCATCAAACACTCCCAGGACAGGTACAGCACCGGGTTAGATACAGAGTAAAGCTCCCTCTACACTGTCCCCATCAAACACTCCCAGGACAGGAACAGCACGGGGTTAGATACAGAATAAAGCTCCCTCTACACTGTCCCCATCAAACACTCCCAGGACAGGTACAGCACCGGGTTAGATACAGAATAAAGCTCCCTCTACACTGTCCCCATCAAACACTCCCAGGACAGGCACAGCACGGGGTTAGATACAGAGTAAAGCTCCCTCTACACTGTCCCCATCAAACACTCCCAGGACAGGAACAGCACGGGGTTAGATACAGAGTAAAGCTCCCTCTACACTGTCCCCATCAAACACTCCCAGGACAGGTACAGCACCGGGTTAGATACAGAGTAAAACTCCCTCTACACTGTCCCCATCAAACACTCCCAAGACAGGTACAGCATGGGGTTAGATACAGAGTAAAGCTCCCTCTACACTGTCCACATGAAACACTCCCAGGACAGGTACAGCACGGGGTTAGATACAGAGTAAAGCTCCCTCTACACTGTCCCCATCAAACACTCCCAGGACAGGTACAGCACGGGGTTAGATACAGAGTAAAGCTCCCTCTACACTGTCCCCATCAAACACTCCCAGGACAGGTACAGCATGGGGTTAGATACAGAGTAAAGCTCCCTCTACACTGTCCACATCAAACACTCCCAGGATAGGTACAGCACGGGGTTAGATACAGAGTAAAGCTCCCTCTACACTGTCCCCATCAAACACTCCCAGGACAGGTACAGCACGGGGTTAGATACAGAGTAAAGCTCCCTCTACACTGTCCCCATCAAACACTCCCAGGACAGGTACAGCACGGGGTTAGATACAGAGTAAAGCTCCCTCTACACTGTCCCCATCAAACACTCCCAGGACAGGTACAGCACGGGGTTAGATACAGAGTAAAGCTCCCTCTACACTGTCCCCATCAAACACTCCCAGGACAGGTACAGCACGGGGTTAGATACAGAGGAAAGCTCCCTCTACACTGTCCCCATCAAACACTCCCAGGACAGGTACAGCACGGAGTTAGATACAGAGTAAAGCTCCCTCTACACTGTCCCCATCAAACATTCCCAGGACAGGTACAGCACGGGGTTAGATACAGAGTAAAGCTCCATCTACACTGTCCCCATCAAAAACTCCCAGGACAGGTACAGCACGGGGTTAGATACAGAGTAAAGCTCCCTCTACACTGTCCACATCAAACACTCCCAGGACAGGCACAGCACGGGGTTAGATACAGAGTAAAGCTCCCTCTACACTGTCCCCATCAAACACTCCCAGGACAGGAACAGCACGGGGTTAGATACAGAGTAAAGCTCCCTCTACACTGTCCCCATCAAACACTCCCAGGACAGGTACAGCACCGGGTTAGATACAGAGTAAAACTCCCTCTACACTGTCCCCATCAAACACTCCCAAGACAGGTACAGCATGGGGTTAGATACAGAGTAAAGCTCTCTCTACACTGTCCACATGAAACACTCCCAGGACAGGTACAGCACGGGGTTAGATACAGAGTAAAGCTCCCTCTATACTGTCCCCATCAAACACTCCCAGGACAGGTACAGCACGGGGTTAGATACAGAGTAAAGCTCCCTCTACACTGTCCCCATCAAACACTCCCAGGACAGGTACAGCATGGGGTTAGATACAGAGTAAAGCTCCCTCTACACTGTCCACATCAAACACTCCCAGGACAGGTACAGCACGGGGTTAGATACAGAGTAAAGCTCCCTCTACACTGTCCCCATCAAACACTCCCAGGACAGGTACAGCACGGGGTTAGATACAGAGTAAAGCTCCCTCTACACTGTCCCCATCAAACACTCCCAGGACAGGTACAGCACGGGGTTAGATACAGAGTAAAGCTCCCTCTACACTGTCCCCATCAAACACTCCCAGGACAGGTACAGCACGGGGTTAGATACAGAGTAAAGCTCCCTCTACACTGTCCCCATCAAACACTCCCAGGACAGGTACAGCACGGGGTTAGATACAGAGGAAAGCTCCCTCTACACTGTCCCCATCAAACACTCCCAGGACAGGTACAGCACGGAGTTAGATACAGAGTAAAGCTCCCTCTACACTGTCCCCATCAAACATTCCCAGGACAGGTACAGCACAGGGTTAGATACAGAGTAAAGCTCCCTCTACACTGTCCCCATCAAACACTCCCAGGACAGGTACAGCACGGGGTTAGATACAGAGTAAAGCTCCCTCTACACTGTCCCCATCAAACACTCCCAGGACAGGTACAGCACGGGGTTAGATACAGAGTAAAGCTCCCTCTACACTGTCCCCATCAAACACTCCCAGGACAGGTACAGCACGGGGTTAGATACAGAGTAAAGCTCTCTCTACACTGTCCCCATCAAACACTCCCAGGGCAGGTACAGCACGGGGTTAGATACAGAGTAAAGCTCCCTCTACACTGTCCCCATCAAACACTCCCAGGACAGGTACAGCACGTGGTTAGATACAGAGTAAAGCTCCCTCTACACTGTCCCCATCAAACACTCCCAGGACAGGTACAGCACGGGGATAGATACAGAGTAAAGCTCCCTCTACACTGTCCCCATCAAACACTCCCAGGACAGGTACAGCACGGGGTTAGATACAGAGTAAAGCTCCCACTACACTGTCCCCATCAAACACTCCCAGGACAGGTACAGCACGGGGTTAGATACAGAGTAAAGCTCCCTCGACACTGTCCCCATCAAACACTCCCAGGACAGGTACAGCACGGGGTTAGATACAGAGTAAAGCTCTCTCTACACTGTCCCCAACAAACACCCCCGGGTCAGGTACAGCACGGGGTTAGATACACAGTAAAGCTCCCTCTACACTGTCCCCATCAAACACTCCCAGGACAGGCACAGCACGGGGTTAGATACAGGGTAAAGCTCCCTCTACACTGTCCCCATCAAACACTCCCAAGACAGGTACAGCACGGGGTTAGATACAGAGTAAAGCTCCTTCTACACTGTCCCCATCAAACACTCCCAGGACAGGTACAGCACAGGGTTAGATACAGAGTAAAGCTCCCTCTACACTGTCCCCATCAAACACTTCCAGGACAGGTACAGCACGGGGTTAGATACAGAGTAAAGCTTCCTCTACACTGTCCCCATGAAACACTCCCAGGACAGGTACAGCACGGGGTTAGATACAGAGTAAAGCTCCCTCAACACTGTCCCCATCAAACACTCCCAGGACAGGTACAGCACGGGGTTAGATACAGAGTAAAGCTCCCTCTCCACTGTCCCCATCAAACACTCCCAGGACAGGGACAGCACGGGGTTAGATACAGAGTAAAGCTCCCTCTACACTGTCCCCATCAAACACTCCCAGGACAGGTACAGCACGGGGTTAGATACAGAGTAAAGCTCCCTCAGCACTGTCCCCATCAAACACTCCCAGACAGGTACAGCACGGGGTTAGATACAGAGTAAAGCTCCCTCTCCACTGTCCCCATCAAACACTCCCAGGACAGGGACAGCACGGGGTTAGATACAGAGTAAAGCTCCCTCTACACTGTCCCCATCAAACACTCCCAGGACAGGTACAGCACGGGGTTAGATACAGAGTAAAGCTCCCTCAGCACTGTCCCCATCAAACACTCCCAGACAGGTACAGCACGGGGTTAGATACAGAGTAAAGCTCCCTCTACACTGTCCCCATCAAACACTCCCAGGACAGGTACAGCACGGGGTTAGATACAGAGTAAAGCTCCCTCAGCACTGTCCCCATCAAACACTCCCAGGACAGGTACAGCACGGGGTTAGATACAGAGTAAAGCTCCCTCGACACTGTCCCCGTCAAAAACTCCCAGGACAGGTACAGCACGGGGTTAGATACAGAGTAAAGCTCTCTCTACACTGTCCCCATCAAACACACCCGGGTCAGGTACAGCACGGGGTTAGATACACAGTAAAGCTCCCTCTACACTGTCCCCATCAAACACTCCCAGGACAGGCACAGCACGGGGTTAGATACAGGGTAAAGCTCCCTCTACACTGTCCCCATCAAACACTCCCAAGACAGGTACAGCACGGGGTTAGATACAGAGTAAAGCTCCCTCTACACTGTCCCCATCAAACACTCCCAGGACAGGTACAGCACAGGGTTAGATACAGAGTAAAGCTCCCTCTACACTGTCCCCATCAAACACTCCCAGGACAGGTACAGCACGGGGTTAGATACAGAGTAAAGCTTCCTCTACACTGTCCCCATCAAACACTCCCAGGACAGGTACAGCACGGGGTTAGATACAGAGTAAAGCTCCCTCAACACTGTCCCCATCAAACACTCCCAGGACAGGTACAGCACGGGGTTTGATACAGAGTAAAGCTCCCTCTCCACTGTCCCCATCAAACACTCCCAGGACAGGGACAGCACGGGGTTAGATACAGAGTAAAGCTCCCTCTACACTGTCCCCATCAAACACTCCCAGGACAGGTACAGCACAGGGTTAGATACAGAGTAAAGCTCCCTCTACACTGTCCCCATCAAACACTCCCAGGACAGGTACAGCACAGGGTTAGATACAGAGTAAAGCTCCCTCTACACTGTCCCCATCAAACACTCCCAGGACAGGAACAGCACGGGGTTAGATACAGAGTAAAGCTCCCTCTACACTGTCCCCATCAAACACTCCCAGGACAGGTACAGCACGGGGTTAGATACAGAGTAAAGCTCCCTCTACACTGTCCCCATCAAACACTCCCAGGACAGGAACAGCACGGGGTTAGATACAGAGTAAAGCTCCCTCTACACTGTCCCCATCAAACACTCCCAGGACAGGTACAGCACCGGGTTAGATACAGAGTAAAACTCCCTCTACACTGTCCCCATCAAACACTCCCAAGACAGGTACAGCATGGGGTTAGATACAGAGTAAAGCTCCCTCTACACTGTCCACATGAAACACTCCCAGGACAGGTACAGCACGGGGTTAGATACAGAGTAAAGCTCCCTCTACACTGTCCCCATCAAACACTCCCAGGACAGGTACAGCACGGGGTTAGATACAGAGTAAAGCTCCCTCTACACTGTCCCCATCAAACACTCCCAGGACAGGTACAGCATGGGGTTAGATACAGAGTAAATCTCCCTCTACACTGTCCACATCAAACACTCCCAGGACAGGTACAGCACGGGGTTAGATACAGAGTAAAGCTCCCTCAACACTGTCCCCATCAAACACTCCCAGGACAGGTACAGCACGGGGTTAGATACAGAGTAAAGCTCCCTCTACACTGTCCCCATCAAACACTCCCAGGACAGGTACAGCACGGGGTTAGATACAGAGTAAAGCTCCCTCTACACTGTCCCCATCAAACACTCCCAGGACAGGTACAGCACGGGGTTAGATACAGAGTAAAGCTCCCTCTACACTGTCCCCATCAAACACTCCCAAGACAGGTACAGCATGGGGTTAGATACAGAGTAAAGCTCCCTCTACACTGTCCACATCAAACACTCCCAGGACAGGTACAGCACGGGGTTAGATGCAGAGTAAAGCTCCCTCTACACTGTCCCCATCAAACACTCCCAGGACAGGTACAGCACGGGGTTAGATACAGAGGAAAGCTCCCTCTCCACTGTCCCCATCAAACACTCCCAGGACAGGTACAGCACGGAGTTAGATACAGAGTAAAGCTCCCTCTACACTGTCCCCATCAAACATTCCCAGGACAGGTACAGCACGGGGTTAGATACAGAGTAAAGCTCCATCTACACTGTCCCCATCAAACACTCCCAGGACAGGTACAGCACGGGGTTAGATACAGAGTAAAGCTCCCTCTACACTGTCCACATCAAACACTCCCAGGACAGGCACAGCACGGGGTTAGATACAGAGTAAAGCTCCCTCTACACTGTCCCCATCAAACACTCCCAGGACAGGAACAGCACGGGGTTAGATACAGAGTAAAGCTCCCTCTACACTGTCCCCATCAAACACTCCCAGGACAGGTACAGCACCGGGTTAGATACAGAGTAAAACTCCCTCTACACTGTCCCCATCAAACACTCCCAAGACAGGTACAGCATGGGGTTAGATACAGAGTAAAGCTCCCTCTACACTGTCCACATCAAACACTCCCAGGACAGGTACAGCACGGGGTTAGATACAGAGTAAAGCTCCCTCTACACTGTCCCCATCAAACACTCCCAGGACAGGTACAGCACGGGGTTAGATACAGAGTAAAGCTCCCTCTACACTGTCCCCATCAAACACTCCCAGGACAGGTACAGCATGGGGTTAGATACAGAGTAAAGCTCCCTCTACACTGTCCACATCAAACACTCCCAGGACAGGTACAGCACGGGGTTAGATACAGAGTAAAGCTCCCTCTACACTGTCCCCATCAAACACTCCCAGGACAGGTACAGCACGGGGTTAGATACAGAGTAAAGCTCCCTCTACACTGTCCCCATCAAACACTCCCAGGACAGGTACAGCACGGGGTTAGATACAGAGTAAAGCTCCCTCTACACTGTCCCCATCAAACACTCCCAGGACAGGTACAGCACGGGGTTAGATACAGAGTAAAGCTCCCTCTACACTGTCCCCATCAAACACTCCCAGGACAGGTACAGCACGGGGTTAGATACAGAGGAAAGCTCCCTCTACACTGTCTCCATCAAACACTCCCAGGACAGGTACAGCACGGAGTTAGATACAGAGTAAAGCTCCCTCTACACTGTCCCCATCAAACATTCCCAGGACAGGTACAGCACAGGGTTAGATACAGAGTAAAGCTCCCTCTACACTGTCCCCATCAAACACTCCCAGGACAGGTACAGCACGGGGTTAGATACAGAGTAAAGCTCCCTCTACACTGTCCCCATCAAACACTCCCAGGACAGGTACAGCACGGGGTTAGATACAGAGTAAAGCTCCCTCTACACTGTCCCCATCAAACACTCCCAGGACAGGTACAGCACGGGGTTAGATACAGAGTAAAGCTCTCTCTACACTGTCCCCATCAAACACTCCCAGGGCAGGTACAGCACGGGGTTAGATACAGAGTAAAGCTCCCTCTACACTGTCCCCATCAAACACTCCCAGGACAGGTACAGCACGGGGTTAGATACAGAGTAAAGCTCCCTCTACACTGTCCACATCAAACACTCCCAGGACAGGTACAGCACGGGGTTAGATACAGAGTAAAGCTCCCTCTACACTGTCTCCATCAAACACCCCCAGGACAGGTACAGCACGGGGTTAGATACAGAGTAAAGCTCCCTCTACACTGTCTCCATCAAACACTCCCAGGACAGGTACAGCACGGGGTTAGATACAGAGTAAAGCTCCCTCTACACTGTCCCCATCAAACACTCCCAGGACAGGTACAGCACGGGGTTAGATACAGAGTAAAGCTCTCTCTACACTGTCCCCATCAAACACTCCCAGGGCAGGTACAGCACGGGGTTAGATACAGAGTAAAGCTCCCTCTACACTGTCCCCATCAAACACTCCCAGGACAGGTACGGCACGGGGTTAGATACAGAGTAAAGCTCCCTCTACACTGTCCCCATCAAACACTCCCAGGACAGGTACAGCACGGGGTTAGATACAGAGTAAAGCTCTCTCTACACTGTCCCCATCAAACACTCCCAGGGCAGGTACAGCACGGGGTTAGATACAGAGTAAAGCTCCCTCTACACTGTCCCCATCAAACACTCCCTGGACAGGTGCAGCATGGGGTTAGATATAGAGTAACGCTCCCTCTACACTGTCCCCATGAAACACTCCCAGGACAGGTGCAGCAGTGGGTTAGATACAGAGTAAACCTCCCTCTCTACTGTCCCCATCAAACATTCCCAGGACATGTACAGCACGGGGTTAGATACAGAGTAAAGCTCTCTCTACACTGTCCCCATCAAACACTCCCAGGACATGTACAGCACGGGGTTAGATACAGAGTAAAGCTCCCTCTACACTGTCCCCATCAAACACTCCCAGGACAGGTACAGCACGGGGTTAGATACAGAGTAAAGCTCCCTCCACACTGTCCCCATCAAACACTCCCAGGACAGGTACAGCACGGGGTTAGATACAGAGTAAAGCTCCCTCTACACTGTCTCCATCAAACACCCCCAGGACAGGTACAGCACGGGGTTAGATACAGAGTAAAGCTCCCTCTACACTGTCTCCATCAAACACCCCCAGGACAGGTACAGCACGGGGTTAGATACAGAGTAAAGCTCCCTCTACACTGTCCCCATCAAACACTCCCAGGACAGGTACAGCACGGGGTTAGATACAGAGTAAAGCTCCCTCTACACTGTCTCCATCAAACACCCCCAGGACAGGTACAGCACGGGGTTAGATACAGAGTAAAGCTCCCTCTACACTGTCCCCATCAAACACTCCCAGGACAGGTACAGCACGGGGTTAGATACAGAGTAAAGCTCCCTCTACACTGTCCCCATCAAACACTCCCAGACAGGTACAGCACGGGGTTAGATACAGAGTAAAGCTCCCTCTACACTGTCCCCATCAAACACTCCCAGGACAGGGACAGCACGGGGTTAGATACCCTCCCAGGGCAGTTACGGGGTTAGATACACTCCCAGGGCAGTTACGGGGTTAGATACACTCCCAGGACAGGTACAGCGGGGGGTTGGATACACTCCCAGGGCAGTTACGGGGTTAGATACACTCCCAGGGCAGTTACGGGGTTAGATACACTCCCAGGACAGGTACAGCACGGGGTTAGATACATTCCCAGGACAGGTACAGCACGGGGTTAGATACACTCCCAGGACGGGTACAGCACGGGGTTAGATACACTCCCAGGACAGGTACAGCACGGGGTTAGATACACTCCCAGGACAGGTACAGCACGGGGTTAGATACACCCCCAGGGCAGTTACGGGGTTAGATACACTCCCAGGACAGGTACAGCGGGGGGTTGGATACAGGGTAAAGCTCCCTCATTGGCTGCTGGACATCCAAACGCTGATGTGACGAATACCCTCAGAGTCCTTTGATGAAGGAACGGGTCAACTAAATGGTGAGATACAGAGAGCCGGATCATCAGGCAGAATAATCCATCAATGAAGATTTCTTCTTCAGTCCATTATTGGAAACTGACATCGGAACTCCCTGGTGATTTTAGTCACATTCTGGTTGATATTATCCCCGAATTTCCAATGGATGCAGCACTGACAGTGGTTTCGCAGAGTACTGGCATCTGTTAGTGCTGCAGCTCTCCCCAGTGTCACACACAACACTGTAACTAAGACTATCCTGAGAAATCACACTCTTTACATTCAGCTCATGTCTTGCCAGGAACTGTAAGATTCAACCATGGCTGCGAGTTGGCACATCAGCCTTGTCTGTGAACTGCCAAGGCTGTCCCCTGTACCACTCCACTGTGCATTGACAGCATACTAATTCAGATATTTCAACAATCACAATTGCTTCTACCATTGAATGTTAAGGAAGGAATCACGGGTCTAAAAAATGCTACCTGATTCTCGATGGTGTTTGGCTTCAGAAACAATTACTGTCCCTTGTTCAGGAATGTGAAGGTGAAAAATTCCTTTACTTTTGAAATTCTGCAGCTGTTGATATTTATCAGTGAATTACTTTACACCAGCTGTTTGTCACGGCAATAAGGTGGATAGTGATGTGGGGTTATCAAACACAAATCATTTTGTTTAGTTGATAGTCAGTATGTCCATGTTAAATTGCAATTATATATAGTGCAGTATGTTCCAGATACAGGCACCTTCCAGCAAACACTCCAAATATGAAATAAACACTCCTGATATCATATACATACCCAATATAACCAATAAATATTCCATATACCAAATAAATACCCCATATACCCGATGGACATCTATTTGCTGGATAATTATTCACAGATCCATTTGTCACTACGTGTACCCAATAAACTCCCCATTGACACCCCAACACCCAGAAAAACTCCCTTTATTTGATAAATGTCCTCTCAACCCAATAAACTCTGAGTGAGCTGAATGCCTGTCCTCGATAAAGAATGGTATAATCAATATTTATTTCATTCTACAGCAGCAGTGATATAGGAGCATTGTAGCTTTGTGGCATCATGTGATTGAGTGACAGTACATCACCAAAGAGTCTGTAGAGTTTGGGGATTCATAACCTTCAGTGAGGTCACAAGATAAGGACAATTAGATTCCAGGACACATCTCCTGAATATGAGTTCCCGCAGTAACGAGGGGGTGTGGCTTCTCCCCTATAAATGAGAGCTCAGCTCTCTAGTATAAAAACCCTGGCCGGGGAGCAGGTCAGGGAGCAAGTCCTTCGGGGAGTGAAGAGTGCAATCTGTGAATAAATAGAATCTTTGTTTTCTACCTGGCCGATCCATGTGTGCTGCTTTAGCGGATTCTGCAGGAGCATTGTTTGTGATTGCAACTCGAGAGGGAGTAACACAAACACACAGCACATCAGCTGTTAATGTGAAAGGGGATAGATTGTACAAACAGCTATTCAGCTGCCCGTAACTGACTTGCACCAATTTCATTTCTCCCACGATTCAGATGTTGGCTACATTGGATCCTGATAGTGCAATGCCTGGATCTTCAAATTTGGATCCTCGTGTTCAAATCTCTTCATGACTTTGCCCCTCTCTATCTTGTAATCTTTTCAAACCCACCAAAACATTTGTGTTCCTTCAGTTTTACTCTCTCCTTCACTGGTTGCCATGTCTTCAGCTGCCAAGTCTCTGGAATTCGCTCCCTAAATATTTCCCTCTCTGTATCTCACTTTGCTCCTTTAAGGCTCTCCTTAAAATCTGCCTCTTCCAATAAGTCTTTAACCAATTGGCAGCAAATACTAGGTCCAACTGCTCAGCGGTGGTCAGTATCTCCACCTGAGTATCCTCCCACTTTTTTCCATCTCACCCTTGTTGTGTTCCCTGATCTTGTCTTGCAATGAATCTAGAGAACTGCTGGTGACTTAGCCAGAACAATCATTTATTAATGTACACTTGGTAAGGTAAGGATCAGATACAGACCAAGTTATCACAGAGTTACATTAGATTTTCCTGGAACTACCCTTGTGTGCGACTGTCCTCATGTACGCCTTACAACCTTCTGCTGGGAGCTGACTGATGTCTGATGCCACCTGCTGGTGGGAGGGCACACTGCTGAGTACATGTAATATTATCTACAGGCATATCACCACAACCCTATCATCACATCAGCAACTCCCTCTCTCTTGTTTGGGTTTATCCAGCCTCCCCTGAGTTGTATCTCCCTGTGGTAACCAGTTCCACAGTCTCACCATTCTCTAAATGAAGACATTTCTCCTGAATTGTATATTAAAGTCCTTAATTTTGAACTCCCCACAAGTGGAAACATATATCTACCCAATTGAACCCTTTCATAATTTTAAAGATCTTTAACAAATCAGCTCTCGGTCGTAACTTTCTAGAGAAAAGAATCACATTTTAGTCAGTCTTTCCTTACAGGATCTCTCAGTTCTTGTTTATCTTCTGCACTTTCTCCAGAACCCTCAAACCTTTTTATAGTAAAGGATGTGACTGTTTAAAGTATTTAATGTGTTTAAAAGGTTTACAGAACTTCTCAGCTTTTCAATTCTAACCCTGCAGAAATTGGTTTGAATTTTTAAGGCCTTGTTAACCTGTGTCACTACTTCTAATGACTTGAAAATCTGTTAGGAACTGGGTGAATCTTTATTCATCAAGCAGACACAGGGAACACTACCGCCTGCAAGTTTCCCTCCAAGCCATACACTATCCTGACTTAGAAATATATCATCACTCCATCACCATCTCCCTCCCTGGCAGTGAAACTTTAATTGGTGCACTTTGCTTTGGAGAAGTGAATGATTGAGGTAGTTGTGTTGTGCTGTGTGTGGGAGGACAATGACTGGCTGGATTCCTGATCATTACTTATAGACAGAATCAACCCAGAAACCTGAGGACTGGTTCCCAGAAGGCACTGCAGTTGGCAGCTTTTCCCACCTCTCTAACCCCCGTGGTGACTGTACATGGATGGCAGGCTGCATATTCATTATAGTGATTGATTCCACTGGCTTACAGCACTCTGTGGGTGCCTGGGTACCAGGGAGGAGGGATACTGCTACATCTGTGTAACTGTTGGGGCCTATCCAACACTTTACTACATCTCCCGCAGGCCTCTGTATTTTCTTATGGGTTTATTTTTGATGGGGGATGGTTGGTGCTCACACCTCTCAAATTCAGTGAGGCAGATGCAGTGTGAACAACAGATTGAACGTGTCCTCACATACAGGCTGCTTAAAAAGGCAAATCACAATTTTGTCTTGTGTGATTTTAAGTAAAGCTGGTTCACCACACGGAGCAAGGTCTCAGTCTCTGTCTCAGGTTGTTGAAGATCTCTAAGCAGTGCCTGCTGAGGATTGGCAGCTGGGACAACTCAGTTATTGTTTCGTTGGGGAACTCCAGCCTTCAGAATCAAGGCCGATTGCCCTGACTGGATCTGTCGGCAGTCTGAGAACAATGGAGGATTGTTCAGGCCAATCTCCCCCAGTGCAGCAACTGGACCTCATGCAAGTGAAAATGGAACATCCTTACAAACTGAGAATTAGAAGCAGGATGATGCTATTCGATCCCTGAAGCCTAATCTGCAATTTGATACAGTCGCGGTTAATCTGATTGTGACCTCTACTTTGCTGTCTACCTCTTTGACTGTGAAGAGTCTAACTCAGTCTTCAGAATAGTCACTGACCCAGCCTCCGCTGATCTCTGCAGAAGAGATTTCCACAGACCAATGACCTTCTCAGAAAAACACAATTCTCCTCATCTCTGTCTTAAATGCCTTGTGTCCCCCTAGTGCTGGATTCTCCCACAAGAGGAAACATCCTCTCAGAATCCACTCTGTAATCACGGGTTCATGGGAAGGATTCTGAAAAGGGAACAAAAGAGGACAGACGATAGCATAAACTGAACTTAGGAAACCTGAGGTAAACATTGATGTGGGAGCAGGTGTGAGGAATGAGGTAGGTGGGAGATATGCCGGTTTTGTGTCTCTGGGAAGGTCACCCCATTTTACACAACCCATAACAATTTTAAGGGACACCGAGGCAATTCAAACTCTTGTATTGGAGAAGGATTTGGATTTCCCTCCAGAGACCTCAGTGAAAGCTGAGGTAGTAGTGAAGGGGATAGGTGGAAATTGTATTCCAGTTCCATTATACAAGGTGCAATTGGAGAGTGATTTTATTCCAGGTCCAGTAGTTGTGGGAGTGGTTAAGGAATTTCCAGTGTAAGAAGTAGACTTACTTTTGGGGAAAGATTTGGCCGGACTGAAGGTTATATCTTCACCCATAATTACAGAGGGTTCAAAGGAAGTTCTGTGGATAGCAGATGAGATGCCAATGGCAGGGCTTGTGGGGGCTCTGAAAACACAATGGGCAGGAAGTGACTCAAAGAAATGTTGACAGATGTTGATCACATATCGAATGACAACGGAAGAGAACCAGATTCCAGATATTCTCAGACCAAGGATGACCATAAGAAAGAGGGGACCGAATTTAAGAGTGGCGGCAGGAGTGAAGAGTCAGACGAGGATTTTTCCTTTGATTTCAGTTGTGATTATGAAGTCATGATAAGCAGTTGTTACCAAATAAACCCATCACTAATTGATCTTGAACAAATGGCAAGTTATTCTTCCAAAGATATTAAAGAAGATAGCAAACTGGAAGATGAAAGTGAATTGGACTTTTCCAAACGTAATCTTTTAAGAGTTTCCCAGAACAGGATTGCTTTGAGAGAAAGTATACATGACAGCAGGGCATCAGTTATTCAGGCTGAGGATAATAGTGACTCTGAAATGAATGCAAACAAGTAGTTGGTCAACCCACATCCTTTTGAAGGGCTACAGTCCCTCTTCAAGGTAAAAGCAGCAGATAGCAAGGGAGGTGAAGTAATCAGTAATCAATTACTTTGAAAATCAAGGGGAGGGTGGATGGAGAGCCCTCTAGTGGTTCTGCAACCACAGACGTTAGATGATTAAGGTGGTGATTATGAAAACTCTGACGAGAGGGGCAGCACGGTGGCCTAGTGGTTAGCACAACCGCCTCACGGCGCTGAGGTCCCAGGTTCGATCCCGGCTCTGGGTCACTGTCCGTGTGGAGTTTGCACATTCTCCCCGTGTCTGCGTGGGTTTCACCCCCACAACCCAAAAATGTGCAAAGTAGGTAGATTGACCACGCTAAATTGCCCCTTAATTGGAAAAAAATAATTGGGTACTCTAAATTTATAAAAAAAAAGAAAAAAAAAAAAAAAAAAAAATGAAAACTCTGACGAGGAACTGGAAGTTGCCACACAAGGAATGGTGTGTCCAAAACCAGCTAGCTTTGACAGGACTGATCCCTCAGCTGCACATGATTCTGAAGGTGGCTTTGTGAAGGCCAAGAGAGAATGTAAAGCTGGAGGGCTTGAAAAGAGCCTTTGAGTAAAAACAAACCAAATATTTCCCTCAACATTGACAACCCTTCTTGTAGTTTGACTGTAAAAGGTCCTCGAAGTTTGGTTAAACATTCAATGGCCAATCATGAAAGACTGCACGAGAGACTGAAAGAGACAGATAAAACAAAGATACTGAAAGGGTATAGCTGGAGTTGAGTTCGCGATTAACTAATCATTTTGTTTTTAAACTTTAGAGTACCCAATTATTTTTTTTCCAATTAAGGGGCAATTTAATGTGGCTAATCCACCTAGCCTGCACATCTTTGGGTTGTGGAGGTTAAACCCACGCAGACATGGGGAGAATATGCAAACTCCACACGGACAGTGACCCAGAGCCGGGATCGAACCCGGGTCCTCAGCGCCGTAGATTAATTAATCATGATGTGGACATCAGAAACTTTGAACCACTAAAGCTACATCCATCTCAACTAAAACCACGGAGACTGGCTCAGTTAGAGACTGAAATACAATGCATGTTGGACATGTTGCAGAAACAGGCAAAACCGCTGTGGTCCACGGAACACCAAGGAGAGTTTGGGAGATCGATGGCCCTGTTGAAGGATGAACTGCTGCTGGCCGCCCAGACTTTTCCAGACCATAATCCACTTGCGTTACAGCCAATTTTAAAACTGGGAATGCAAGATTATGCCGTTGAAGTTTGTCATTTGTTATGGGCCAGGGTTTAGGGAACCCCAAACTGTATCATGGAGTTCCCCCTGACCCACAACTTTTAATAGATTGTGGTATGGGGAGCACACGGCCCACTCTACAGGTGTGGTACAGCAGAAAAGGACAAGTATTTCTTTAAAACAAAACAATGTTTATTCCTTGAACTCAAGTTAACCTTTTTTAAAACAAATAGTGAACATCTAAGCAACCATTAATTCAAATACAACCCCAAAGACTACAACACTAAATAATCCTGTATACTGTCCTTTTAACATCCAAAAGACTTAACAAACCTTCAAACAGGAGCACATTAGGTTTACATTCAATACTGAGACCTTTTACAATTCTGGGTTCACCAAATGATCGATAAATAGTCTTTGGATGGCAGAGATCAACAGTACAGCTCTGTGTTTAATTGCAGATGCAGCTCTCTGAAAAACACAGACACACCCAAGCTTTTTATCAAACTGAAACTAAAAAGCAGAAGTAGAGCTCAGCTCCACCCACACTCTGACATCACTCCAGCAACATGAGCAGCTCCATTTCTTAAAGGTACATTTCTTAAACACCCATTTCTTAAAGGTACTCTCACATGACACATTACAGCAGTTTAATGTTAAAATTGTACATATTCCCAGAAAAGATAAAGCAATCGCGGATGCTTCGTCATGCAGTTAAAGGCTGTCTGATTATAAATGTAGACATTGGACAGGGGACTTGTATAATAGGACTGATTTAGATGGATGTGTGTTTGCGTTTTATGTCTTGCATATCTCATAATGAAACGTCCGTGCCCTGGGCTTTTGTTCTTTTCAGGGGTGGGATATGTAAGGAACCTCCTGTTTAAACCCTGTTTGTTCCCTGTTTTCCATTTCTCTGCTTTTATTTTTGCAATTACAAATGGGCTGTGCCTTTAATGCAGACTTTGACTTTAATTTGAGCAGAAGCCTCTATTGGTTTAAACTGAATATTGACCTGTGACCATAAGGCAAAGCAGTCTGAATGAAGCTGCATGTAATTCAAACCAGCAGGTTCTAGAGGGTTATGGTGGTTTTGTTTCAAACAAGCATATTCCAGAATTATTTCACTGACGTCGGTGATGACTCAGAGTGATGGACTTGGCTGGCGGCCAATGTACTGGCTCAAAATGCTGAGCTTTGCCGATACCTGGTGATGATTGGTTCTGACTTTTCTGGAATGTTCTTCAGTACCATGAGGCTCCATTTTTACTTTCAGTTTGAATCTAGGTCTCTGCATGAAATGATCCAGCCAGTTTGGGCTGTAACATTAGAGATTTAAATCTCACTCATACTGGGAGGAAGGTGCACTGAAGAAATCCTCAACCAAAGCAAGGGCACTCATCTTTATTTTTGACCTTAATCCTTATTATTTTCACACCTTTTCACCCCCTCTGTGTGTGCATGTGTAGAGGGTGGGTTGGTAAAGGGGGACGGGGTATTAGATTAGCTTGCAGTTTTTCCATTCTAACTACAACATATTTCACTTTTGTGTCTGTTATAAATAAACATTAATTGTGTTTCAACTTAAAAACCTGGTAAATTATTGGGCAGCAAATGGCCAAAGATTTCAGGAATTTCACACAAGTTATTGGTTGATTCACTTGTGTTGGGACCCCAGGGTCTGTGGGGTTGGAATTGACTGCACACTAGCCCAGGATGTCGTAACATCACTTTGCGGACACCTCCTTTCAATCTGCAAGCTCGAGCTTCTCCTCAATTTAATTCTCCACCTTGCTTCCACTCTGACCTTTCTGCCCTCAACCTCATCCTGTCACGTTTCACAAATAGGCATTTTACATCCTTCTGTATTCAACACTGAGTTGCTGTTTGTAGTGTATGGCAATGATCTAGGCATGAATGTGGGGAGTACAAATGTGAGGTTATCCATTATCCATTTTGGTAGGAATAACAGCAAAAGGGATTATTATTTAAATGATAAAATATCAAAACATGCTGCTGTGCAGAGAGACCTGGGTGTGCTAGTGCATGAGTCGCAAAAAGTTGATTTACAGGTGCAACAGGTGATTAAGAAGGCAAATTAAATTTTGTCCTTCATTGCTAGAGGGATGGAGTTTAAGACTAGGGAGGTTATGTTGCAATTGTATAAACTGTTAGTGAGGCCACACCTGGTGTATTGTGTTCAGTTTTGGTCTCCTTACTTGAGAAAGGACGTACTGGCGCTGGAGGGTGTGCAGAGGAGATTCACTAGGTTAATCCCAGAGCTGAAGGGGTTGAATTACGGGGAGAGGTTGAGTAGACTGGGACTGTACTCTTTGGAATTTAGAAGGATGAGGGGGGATCTTATAGAAACATATAAAATTATGAAGGGAATAGATAGGATAGATGCGGGCAGGTTGTTTCCACTGGCGGGTGAAAGCAGAACTAGGGGACATAGCCTCAAAATAAGGGGAAGTAGATTTAGGACTGAGTTTAGGAGGAACATCTTCACCCAAAGGGTTGTGAATCTATGGAATTCCTTGTCCAGTGAAGCAGTTAAAGCTCCTTCATTAAATGTTTTTAAGATAAAGATAGATAGTTTTTTGAAGAATAAAGGGATTAAGGGTTATGGTGTTCGGGCCGGAAAGTGGAGCTGAGTCCACAAAAGATCAGCCATGATCTAATTGAATGGCAGAGCAGGCTCGAGGGGCCAGATGGCCTACTCCCGCTCCTAGTTCTTATAATCAATAAGTTCTGTTACAATCCTGGACCAGACCCTAACAGTTTCTAGGATGCCAGACAGAAACCTCAATATTTTATCCTGAGGAAAGGATACTTTGCTGCAGAAATGATTCCACTCACAAATAGGCATATGGTATATTAAAACAAACTTTATTACTAACACAGTCTTAAAACTAACTTTGACATCATAAAGAAAATAACTTATAATTACGAATTAAACAATGCTTAACAATGACAATGAAACACTAAATCCTTACTGCTATCTTATATCTCCACTCAAGCAAAACCCATCTCAGGTCAAAATCCACTTTTAAATACAGTTAGCCAACCCAGGAATATTGGTTGTAAGGAGAAGTCTTTGATAAACCACTTTGATAGAGAAATCATTCTGGTAATATCTTGCAGACTCTTGTCTGTGTCAGACCACCGTCTAACCTGCCAGCCTGTTCAGAAATTGCTGTTCTGTTCACAGGCAAAATATTTGAACTAACCAGCTTTGCGAGAAGCTGTGGGTTTATCCACAGTCAAATTTTTAACTGAACTGAAATTCAACGCCTGATTGCTTCAGATCCTGGTTCCTCCCATTAACTACATCATCTTACTAAAGCTGAACTAAATGCGTGGGATTCTCTGTCCCACCGCACCAGCTTTCACCAAGGAGAGGGGCCATGTTTTTGAGGATGAGAGTGTGATACAGGCGGATAGGCTGGAGGAGGTAGATGTTCTGAGGAAGGATGTATTCGCAATTTGGAAATAGCTGAGTATTGACAAGTCCCCTGGGCCAGATGGGATATATCCAAGGATTCTTTGGGAGGCAAGAGATGAGATTGCAGAGCCTTTGGCTTTGATCTTTGGGTCCTCACTGTCCACGGGGACAGTGCCAGAGGACTGGAGAGTGGCGAATGTTGTTCCTCTGTTCAAGAAAGGGAATTGGAATGACCCTGGTAATTATAGACCAGTTAGTCTTACTTCGGTGGTCGGTAAGTTAATGGAAAAGGTGCTGAAGGATAGGATTTATGAAAAGATGGAGCTTAATTCGGGATAGTCAACATGGATTTGGGAAGGGTAAGTCTTGCCTCACAAATTTGATTGTATTCTTTGAGGAGGTAACTAAGTGTGTAGATGAAGGTAGAGCAGTTGATGTCGTATACATGGATTTTAGTAAGGCGTTTGATAAGGTTCCCCAAGGTCGGCTCATGAAGAAAGTAAGGAGGTGTGGGATAGAGGGAAATTTGGCCAATTGGATAAGTAACTGGCTATCACATAGAAGACAGAGGGTGATGGTAGATGGAAAATTTTCAGACTGGAGACCAGTTCCCAGCGGTGTACCACAGGGATCAGTACTGGGTCCTCTGCTATTTGTGATTTTTATCAATGACTTGGAGGAGGGGGCTGAAGGGTGGGTCAGTAAATTTGCTGATGACACCAAGATTGGTGGAGTAATGGATGAGGTGGAGGGCTGTTGTAGGCTGCAAAGAGACATTGATAGGATGCAGAGCTGGGCCGAAAAATGGCAGATGGAGTTTAACCCTGATAAGTGCGAGGTGATTCATTTTGGTAGAAAAAATTTGAATGCGGATTACAAGGTCAACAGCAGGGTTCTGAGGAATGTGGAGGAACAGAGAGATCTTGGGGTTCATGTCCACAGATCTCTGAAGGTTGCCACTCAAGTGGATAGAGCCGTGAAGAAGGCTTATAGTGTGTTAGCGTTTATAAACAAGGGGCTTGAGTTTAAGAGCCGCGGGGTTATGCTGCAACTATACATGATCCTGGTGAGACCACATTTGGAGTATTGTGTGCTGTTCTGGTCACCTCATTATAGGAAGGATGTGGAAGCATTGGAAAGGGTGCAAAGGAGATTTACCAGGATGCTGGCTGGTTTGCAGGATAGGTCTGATGAGGAAAGGTTGAGGGAGCTAGGGCTTTTCTCTTTGGAGTGGAGGAGGATGAGAGGCGACTTAATAGAGGTTTATAAGATGATGAGGGGGATAGAGTGGACGTTCAGAGACTATTTCCTCGGGTGTATGTAGCTGTTACAAGGGGGCATAACTATAAGATTCAGGGTGGGAGATATCGGAGGGATATACGAGGTATGTTCTTTACTCAGAGAGTGGTTAGGGTGTGGAATGGACTGCCTGCTGTGATAGTGGAGTCGGACCCTTTAGGAACTTTCAAGCAGTTATTGGATAGGCACATGGAGCACACCAGAATGACAGGGAGTGGGATAGCTTGATCTTGGTTTCGGACAATGCTCGGCACAACATCGAGGGCCGAAGGGCCTGTTCTGTGCTGTACTGTTCTATGTTCAAAATAAAATTCCATTAGTCCTATTTCAGGTAAACAATATAACAGGGTTGGAATGAATGATGATTTCATTTTACAATGCTTTAATTGCACCTCTGTAGCCAAAGAGTCTGTTGGTCTTGTAAACCAGGATATTTTATAAAACATCTTTACAGCAGTCACACACTAACCCAGTCTTTTAACCCTTACTGCACCATGACTGCAGCAGTCAAACACACACTAACCCAGGTGTTTAACCCTTACTGCACCAAATACATATAATACAATGTATCTGAAATTGCTACATTCATCGCCCCCCTTAAAAAGAAAATGAACCCACAATATGATAAGATGGCTTCATTTATCGAAGCCTTTCAACTCTACACATTATTCATTACTAACAGCATTAATACTCTATAAGACACCTATCCTATTACAATTAAGCATGCAAATTTAAACATTAGTATAGTCCATTTCAGTCTTTATTTTCCACATTTGAAAGTTCCAGTCATCTCACATTTCAAAGTCATAATAAAGTATCTGCAATCACCTTTCTCTTCTTGCTACGTGTATAATTTTTAAGTGAAATGATCGTAACAGTAAACGGCATCTAAAAAGATTTGCAGTTCAAACTTTAAACTTGTCCAAAAACCTCAATGGATTAGGGTCCGTATATAGAATTGTCTCCGATTAATTGTTAGGAACATAAAGGATAAAATGTTGCAACACCATCAAACTCAATGTCTCCTCGATGATCAAATATTTATTTTGTTGAGTATTTAGTTTCTGGGAAAAATAACCAACTGGTCTTTCTATTCTTTCGTCATCATCCTGTAACAGTACAGCACCAACAACCACATCACTCACATCAATTGCCACCTTAAATTGCTTGGCATGATTAGGTGCTGCCAGCACTGGTGCAGTGGTTAACTCAATTTTCAGATTGTCAAATGTCTCCTGACATTCTGAGATCTGATTAAACTTCCTGTGCTTTTCAGAAGTTCAATCAGTGGAGCAACTATACTGCTAATATTTGTTGAAAAGTTCCGATGGGAACTATTCACGCCCAGAAATCTCAGAACCTCTCTCCTGATTGATGGTTTTGGGTATTTCCCACCCAATAGCTTCCATTTCACATGCCGTGGGGCCATCTGAACATGTCCAATTGTATGGCCTAAGAATGTGACTTGAGCTTTTGCAAATCTACCTTTAGCCAAGTTTACCACCAATCCAGCCTCCTGTGGTTAATTGAAGAATTCCTTTAAATGTTCCAAATGCTCCTTCCATGTTTGACTGAACACAACCAAATCGTCAATGTAGGCGATACAATTGTTTAGTCCAGAATTGTCCTTGACGTTAATCTTTGGAATGTTGTTGGCATGTTCTTCATTCCAAACGGCACAAATTTACCGACCATTTGGCATCACAAAAGTTGAAACCCTCTTTGCCCTGTCTGATAAAAATACTTGTCAGTATTCTTTAAGTAAGTCAAGTTTGGCAATAAAATGTGCTTATCCCACCTTTTCCACACAGTCCTCCAAATGAAGAATAGAATACAAATCTGACTTTGCAACTGCGTTGACTTTTCTATAGTCCGGTTTTGGTACCATCACAATGGGTGAACTCCAATTGCTGCAACTCACTTCGATGATATCTTTCTTAAACTGCTTCAATCTCCTTTTGTACCTGTGCCAACTTTAGTGGATTGAGACCGTATGGATGTTGCTGAATTGGAGTATCACTTATTGCATCAACATCATGTATAATTACTTTTGTACCCCGTAATTTGTTCCCACATATAGCTCTATGTGACTGTAATAATTTATTCAGGCCACTTTGATTTTCCACCGGAAGGTAAATCAGTAGTTTATCCCAATTTCTTACCAATTCCCCATTATCTAATCTAATTAGAAGATTATCAAATTCAGAATCATGTATTAGCACCAATTCAATTCCAGGTGACTGTGTGAAGTTTGTACTTTCTCCCCGTGTCAGCATGGGTTTCCTCCGGGTGCTCCAGTTTCCTCCCACAGTCCAAAGATGTGCAGGATAGGCGCATTGGCCATGCTAAATTTCCCTTTAGTGTCCAAAATGTTAGATAGGGTTACGGGGAGGTGGGATTAGAGGGCATAGGTAGGGTGCTCCTTTGGAGGGTCGGTGCTGACTCAAAGGGCCGAATGGCCTCCTTCTGTACTGTAGGGATTCTCATTTTGTGTCATGATTTATCTCTTCTTCCTGAGTTATCATAGAATCCATACAGTGAGAAGGAGGCCATTCAATCCATCGGGTCTGCACAACAACTAATACATCGTCTTTCCTTCTCTATGAAAATGCCATTTCAACATTTCTGCCATTTCTGTCTGGTGTTCTTATCAAGTAATTCATTCACCTCACTCAATTTCCGTTCATTTTGCTAGGGCCCACTGAATCTTGGGTTTAATGGTTCACCTACCATTGGGAACAATTTTCTCCCCACTAACAAAACTGCAGGTTTTTTTCACCATATTCCTAGATGATCATCGGCTGCTTTCCCCTTTGAGGGGGGAGAACTGACTGGTGATGATTTAACCTGAGGATCACCACACCTCAGGCGAGGAGCAAGGGCAGCACGGTAGCATTGTGGATAGCACAATTGCTTCACAGCTCCGGGGTCCCAGGTTCGATTGCGGCTTGAGTGACTGTCTGTGCGGAGTCTGCACATCCTCCCCGTGTGTGCGTGGGTTTCCTCCGGGTGCTCCGGTTTCCTCCCACAGTCCAAAGATGTGCAGGTTAGGTGGATTGGCCATGCTAAATTGCCCTTAGTGTCCAAAATTGCCCTTAGTGTTGGGTGGGGTTACTGGGTTATGGGGATAGGGTGGAGGTGTTGTCCTTGGGTAGGGGGTAGGGTGCTCTTTCCAAGAGCCGGTGCAGACTCGATGGGCCATATGGCCTCCTTCTGCACTGTAAATTCTATGATTCTATGAGAAGGCGGAGCCTTCATGAATGACCTCCGTCGGTACGGGGAATTGAACCCGTGCTGCTGGCCTTGCTGTGTATCATGAACCAGCTGTCCAGCCAAATGTGCTGAACTGGTCCCCTTTGTTACCCTACCAGTCACTGCCTGCCAATCGAAAAATAGGAAAAAGTCCTATTTATTCCAACTTTTTGTCTTCTGTCTGCAAACCAGCATTTCATCAATCTCAAGACACTACCCACAATCCTGTGCACTTTGACTTTACAGAGTAATCTGCTATGTGAGGCCTTGTCGAAAACCTTCTGAAAGTCTAAATAAACCACATCCACCAGTTCTCCCTAGTCAACTCCACTAGTTACATCTTCAAAGAATTCTAGTAGAATAAAAGCATGATTTTCCTTCTGTAAATCCATGCTGACTGTGTCTGATTATACCACTGCTTTCCAAAAGCTGTGCTATGAAATCCTTGATAATGGCCTCTAGCAACTTTCCTACTACCGACATTAGTCTCACTGGTCTACAGTTCCCTGTTTTCTCTCTACCTCCCTTTTTGAATAGCGGGGTTATATTCACTACCCTCCAATCTGTAGGAAACATTTCAGAGTCCAAAGAATGTTGGAAAATAACCACCAACGGATCTACAATTCTGAGGGCCACTTTCTGAAATACTCTGGGATGAAGATTTTCAGATTCTTCCTTTGACACTTCCTGTGCATTGACTACCTGTAGGTTACTCATTTCCCCAGTTTCTATCCTTCACAGATTGAAATTGATATTGGAAAAGCTTTGTGAACTATCTTCCATTTCTGCTGCCTGTTTCGCAGTTTTAACTCTTTGATCTTCTATTTGCACATGTGCTCTTGGAAGTGAATCTTTAAATTCTTCCAAAATAACCGTTTCCCTAAGAGCCTCATACGTTTGGTCTATTTTTATTGCTCTTAACCACCTACAACAATTATTTTGTTTGATTCTTTCAAATTGTACATCTGTCGGACCTGGTTCTTTCTGACCTTCTGTCCATTGGCTTCTAGCACTAGTTCATGTGCACGTAATATGGCTTCTTTCACCTCATTATAATCCCTAGATACCTTCTCTGATAGTGATGCAAACATTTCACTAGCTCTACCTACTAACTTTGAACCAAGAATACTCACGTGGTCTTTGGCAAATTCAATTGTTTAGCCACTTTCTTAAATGAATTTAAAAAAGCTTCCCCATCTTTCTCGTCAAATCTTGGGAATGGTTGAATATATTTAAAATATTCCCACTCGGGTTTTGACTCGGAGGAGTTTCTTCTTCCTCTAACCTTTCCTCAGCTTCTGCCTTTAACTCCTATATTTTCCATTGATATTCTCTTTGTAGTTCTTGTTTCCAAAGTTTAAATTCTCTCTTTTTCCTTTTCTCTTTCTCCCCTTGCTAATCTTTCCATTTCCACCTCATATTTCCTCATTTCCTTTTGAAACACCCTCTCTTTTTTTGTTGCTTCTTTCTTTGCGACTATCTCCTTTTCTTTTCCCCCTGCCACAGCCACTCTCTCCTTTTCTTTCATTTCCAATGTCTTCCATCTATTTATTTTGATTTATATTTTTCCTGTATTTCTTCTTCTTTCATTTGTAATTCTAATGATTCAGGCTGATTCAGGCAAATTTAAATGTAAAATAATTGCTTGTAATTTCTCCACCTTTCTCACCCCTTCAGGTAAAGACAACTGCAGCTTTCCCGCCAAACCCAAAGGCTTTATTCTAACCACCCTTTGTAAACAAACCCAAGTGACCTCTTCCATGCCCAGGAAAGCTTAGCAACAGAGTGAAGCATTGTACCAGTCACTCCCGATCAACCAGCCATGCTGTCCCTGAAAATTAGCGCAAAGTGGCCAGCAACTGGCGGGACACCCCGCTCCCGGGATCCACCCGGCTCACCAAGCCTCGCGAGATCTAACGCGATCCCACAAGACATCGCAATGTAAATCCCGCCCAGTGGGACCACTTATTTCCATCTCTGTTGTCTGTCTCTGACCCACCGCTCTCCATCTTTGAAAGCCTTTCGAAAACACTTTTCACAAACTTTCTGTCATGGTTCCTCCTTCCTTCAACTATTCCTTTGTCTGTTTTATTTATTGTTTATTCCCCTCTGTAATATGTTTCTGTGTTAAAGATGCCAATAAACTCTGTGAGTGGTTTGCTGAGATAAAGAACACTCACATTAAAACGTGAACAGGAGTGTTTTTAAAAATAAATTTAGAGTACCCAATTTATTTTTTCCAATTAAGGGGCAATTTAGCGTGGCCAATCTACCTACCCTGCACATCTTTGGGTTGTGGGAGCGAAACCCACGCCAACACGGGGAGAATATGCAAACTCCACACGGATAGTGACCCAGAATCGAACCTGGGACCTCGGCGCCGTGAGGCAGCAGTGCTAACCCACTGCGCCACTGTGCTGTCCTGGTGCACAGGAGTGTTGAGTGTGAGCCATTGCCTTGCTCACCATCAATGTTGAGTTCATCGGCTTGTTGCAAAGTTTCAGGTTTCAGGTCTGCTTTATTCTCAAATGCTTCTTTTATGTTTGATGTTTATTCTCGAGATTGATGGAGCCCAGGGACATCACTCAGAACTGCTGTGAAACACAAGTTAGCAGCTAAAGGCCAGCGATTGGCTGATTAGGAAAGGTGCAGTCTGAAAATACGTTAAAGGGCATCAGTGCCAAACAGTGCCACCTGCCCCTAATGGACACGTCGGATAACATTGTGGAGACAGAGGGTCAGAGAGATGGAGGATATTTTGGAGTTTTGATGAATCACCTTTGGTGAATGGATGGGACAGAGTCAGTGGAAAGCAGAATGTTGCCCTGGGCAGAGGTGGAAAGCAGAATGTTGCCCTGGGCAGAGGTGGAAAGCAGAATGTTGCCCTGGGCAGCAAGTGGATTTAAAGCCCAAGTGTTACAATGGCAGAGGTGGAAAGCAAGGTGAGATCTTTGGTTTTTCTAAACTGGGGCACATACAAAAAGAGGCATCTCCAGAGATTGAATTCTACAATGATTATCAGATTCTATCTGTGAAATGTCACTGTTCCAGATGAAAGGTGAGAGACAGGAATGAAGCTGACTGTCCATTGCCGCCTTGCCCCACATCAATCTTACAACAGGTTTCGTCCCCTTCGATTCAGGAGGGACTTTATTCCAGTGGAGTCAGGAAAAAAGACACATCAAGAATTATTTCGCCAAGATTAGTGATGTGCTAACTAGACCACAAACAAGTCATCTTGTCCAGAGCCTTGAGCAAGATTTGTGGTGTTTGGGAGCCAGGGGCTGCTCTGGGTTATGGGGGTGGATTGGTACAGAACGCTGTGAGTGTGGCAGCTGTGTGGCCCGTGTGTTGCTGTCACAGGGACCATCAATGTCATTTGTTGTATGGAAGCAGATGGGATGTAGTTGTGGTGCCAGCATTGAAATCCGGCTGCTTTAAAATCACTGGGGAGGCCGTAAAGCTGCTGTTTGCAACACAAAGCACCTCCCCCATCAATGCACATAAATACACTGACAATAAACAGGAACTCGCACACAGGCAGGCTCCATTTCGTGAAGACAGTCACATCACATCCTGGCTACCACTGAAAGAAACCGTCTGCACATTTACCAATTTTGAAATGATAAAACACTTGAAAGGAACCAATTGCCTGTTATTAAAATAGAACAAGGTTCTGCGGAGATAGTTTAAGACCAGCAGAAACTTTATTACCGCCAAATTCCAGACTGCTTCTCAATGGACTGACACAGGAGGGCACCTGACATGGCAAGATGAAGGGATACCAGTTAATGGCAGAACTCCTGCACCCAGACCACACCCCTCTCTGCATCACCCTCAATGACCATTTCATCACCCTTCAATCCTAAACTCGTGCCTTCATCTGATCTGCCCTCATTGTTAAAGCAAGACTCAAATCATCCAGACAATTAGAAGAAAACAGTTGCCAGCCACTCATCTGGACCCTTGCACTCTGACTCCCAGCTGACAAGCATCATTTAACATCCATAACCATTTCCATATACTTCCAGGAATTAGACTGAAATGACTTACTTGTTATGGGGTGTGATTGGATTCATATTAAGACAGTGCAAGATATCTGGGACTGAGTCATCACTTCTGTTCCTCTGTTCCTGTAGTTAGGAAGAGATGGGGAGCATCAGCTATGAAGATAGTTTGGAGAGGCTGGGACTGTTTCCTTGGAGAGGAGAAGGTTGCGTGTAGATTTAATAGAGGAATTCTAAATCATGAGGGGTCAAAACCAAGAAGATAGAGAGGAACTGATCCCACTCAGGAAAAGATCCAGAACGAGAGGCACAGCTTTAATGTAATTGGCATAAGAAGTAATGGAGACAGGGAGTAATGGAAGGTAAACTTTGTCACACATCGAGTGGCCAAGGTCTGGGATGTACTTCCTGTGAGTGTGATGGAGCCAGGTTCATTGGGGGAAATGGATTATTATCGGCATTGAACCTGACAAGGACAAAATCCAAGCAATTCCCAACATGCTAAAACCACACAAGAAAGCCATCTTCAGAGTGATGGGTCTGATCAATCTTATAGGGAAATTCATTCAAAACCTGTCTGCAAAGACAACACATCTGCGTGATGTCTTGCACAAGGCACTGGATTTCACTTGGACTGAGCAACATGAGCAAGTGTGGAAGAAGCTCCAGATGTCACTGACCATCAAGGCAGTTCTCATATTTTTTTACCCATCTAAGCAGATTAAAGTATCAACAGACGTGTCCTAAGCTGCTTCATGATCCATGACGATAACAGAGCAGAGGTACACTCAAATCGAAAATGAATGCCTGGGTTTAGTTGTTGGCTTGGAGAAATTCCACGGCTACGTGTATGGGCTTCCAGCTTTCATAGTTGAGACAGATCATCATCCTTTGGTTAACATCATCAAAAAACATCTCAACCAGATATCTCCGTGTATTCAGAGGTTGATGATGAAGTTACAACGCTATGACTTCAATCTCATCTACAGGCAAACATTTGTTCTGAGCAGATGCAAAGTATTAGTGGTGAGATTGCTGAGGATGTAGATCCGCATGTCAATCTTATTTCCACACTACTACCAGTATCAGATGTAAAACTACGTGAGATCCAAGAAGAGACCAGGAAGGATCAAACCCTTCAAGAGGTGATGAGGATCATCAACTCACACTGGCCCAGAGGTCAATGTATGGAATAAGATAAGATCTGAACTCAGTATCATTAATGGGGTAGTGCTTCGTTTGAACACTATAGTCATACCATAATCTCTTCGCAAGGATGTACTGAAGAGGATACACAAAGGACATCTTGGGTTCCCAGGTATCTGCTGATCAGGCATTGAGTGTTCCTCAGGCCGTGAGAGCAGTGGGCAGCACCTTTGACTGGAGGCTGGGTTTGGAAAACATTCCAGCAGTGAAATCACAGAAAAACAGTCAATTCATTGGTTGGTGAGAAGCTGCTGGTAGGGATTATGTTTAAATAGCTTTAACTAGAAAAACAGATCATTTATAAAGAAGCAGCTCCATGACTTTCAGTGAAATAAGGAAATTTAGTAAATAAAGTGAGATAAGGTTAGAGAGCAGAACCAGGGAGCAAAAAAAGCGCGAGAAAAATTAAGATTGAGAGCGGAGTTGGGAGGATAAAGGAGCTTTTGAAAGAGCAAGACTGCTGACTTCCGATGGCGGCCATGGAGAGAGTTATTGCACATTTGGCAGCTCCCCCGCGAGGCAGTTTTCCCTGGTTGCCGGGTGGATGTTTTGGATGGAAAGGGTGGAGGAAAGCTGTACTCCACTGGTGAGGTCGGTGGATGGATTTGTGGACCAGAAGTGGGTGTAGAAGAAAGGAGGTGCAAGAGGAAGAAGCTCTTTATGCGACACAGGGCAAGATGACAGAGGGTAAAGGGTCGGTCCTACCAGCCCAATGGTCGATGGAGCAGCTGGCGGACTTTCTGTACAAAAGGTTCAGTCAGCAGAGAAGGTCGGCTCAGGAGGGCCTGGTGAAGGTGGTTGACCCGCTGAGAGTGGGGATCGACTATGTGGAGCTGAGGCTGGAAACTTGGAGCCAGGCGACCCACAAGGTGGAGGAGGCAATGGGGGAGCACAAGGAGCAGCTTACCTCAATGGTGGCCAAAATTGGGATGTTGAGAGAGACCCAGAAGAGGCTCAAGGAGAAAGTGGAGGATTTGGAGAACTGCTCCCGAAGGCAAAACTTGAGAGTAGTTGGATGCCAGAGGGCATTGAGGGAGCGGACGCCGGCTCTTATGTAGCCAAAATGCGGGCGCGGCTCATGGGGGAGGGGGCCTTTGACCAGTCCCTGGAGGTCTATCGGGTGCATAGAGCGCTGATGAGGAAGCCGCAGGCAAATGAGCCGCTGAGGGCGATGGTGGTGAAGCTACATTGGTTTTTGGACAAGGAACATATGTTGTGGAGGGCCAGGCAGACGAGGAGATGGACCTGGGAAGGTAACGAGCACTGGGTATACCAGGACCTGGGTGTGGAACTGGCCAAGAGGAGAGCAGGGTTCAACTGGGTCAAGGCTGTCCTCTTTCAGAAGAGGGTGAAGTTCGGGATGCTGTCCCTCCTCTGGGTGGCAAGCATTATTTTGGGACACAGGAGGAGGCGAGGGAGATTTTGAGATACAATAAACTGACAGGGGAGAGACAGGGCTCAATTCCCTCTTGGGTCACTGTCTGTGTAGAGTCTGCACGTTCTCCCCGTGTCTGCGTGGGTTTCCTCCGGGTGCTCCAGTTTCCTCCCACAGTCCAAAGACGTGCTGTTAGGTGGATTTGCCATGATAAGTTGCCCTTAGTGACCAAAAGGGTTAGGAGGGGTTATTGGGTTACTGGGATAGGGTGGAAGTGAGGGATTAAGTGGGCCAGTGCAGACTCGATGGCCTGAATGGCCTCCTCCTGCACTGTATGTTCTATGTTCTACATTCTATGTTCTATGTGCAGGCTAGGTGGATTGGCTAAGCTAAATTGCCCCTAAAAAACTGGAAAAAATAAATTGGGTACTCAAAATTTATAAAAATAAAATAAAATAAAATAAAGGAAACTGCGATGATACGAGGTGTGAATTTGCTGTGATGGGTTCGAGAGCATTACTTAAAGGGATGACATTGGATAGGCAATCGCAAACATTCAAGGAGCGCATGGGGAAACTGCAACACTTTTTTATTCCTGTCTGGGCAAAAGTAAAACGGGAAGGTGGCTAATCCATAGTTTACAAGGGAAATTAGAGATAGTATTCAATCCAAGAAAGAAACACACAAATTGGCAAGAAAAACAACAGGTTTGAGGATTGGGAGCAGTTTAGAATTCAGCAAAGGACCAAGGGATTGATTAAGAAGGGGAAAATTGAGTATAAGAGCAAGCTTGGAGGGAACGTACAAACTGACTGTAAAAGCTTCTATAGGCGAAGATAAAAGCATTGGTGAAGATAAATGTAGGTCCCTTACACTCAGAAACAGGGGAAGCTATGATGGGGAACAAAGAAATGGCTGAGCAACTAAATACATACTTTGGTTCTGTTTTCACAAATGAGGACAGAAATAATGTAGCAGAAATGTTGAGAATGCAGGGCTTAGTGACAGGGTGGAACTGAAGGAAATCAGTATTAGTTGGGAAATGGTGGGGAAATTGATGGGATTGAAAGCCAATAAATTTGCAGGGCCTGATAATCTACATCCCAGAGAATTTAAGGAAGAAGCTGGAGAAATAGTGGATGCATTGGTGGTCACCTTCCAGGATACTATGGACTCTGAAACAGTTCCTACAGCTTGGAGTGTCACTAATGTAACCCCACTATTTATAAAGAGAGATAGAGAGAAAACCAGGAATTATAGACCAGGCAGCCTGATGTTGGTAGTGGGGAAATCGATAGAGTCCATTCTAAAAGATTTAATAGCAGGGCACTTGGAAAACAGTGGCAGGATGTGGCAACCATGGAGAGGTTTTGTATGGATGGTCTCCCTGAAGTACCTTTCACTGATGACGGTGCTCCCTTCATCAGTGAGGAGTTCTCCGGGTTTCTGAAGGCTGATGAGATGCAGCATATTCCTACCGCCCCAAACCACCTGGATACCTATGGTTTAGCAGAGTGAGTGATACAAACATTTCAGCAGGGCCTCTAGAAATAGTCCTCGAAATCAATGGGCACTAAGCTGCTCGTTTCTTGTGTTGCTATAGGACAACCCCACACCCAGTTACTGGGATTCGTCCCCGTGGAACTGCTGTTGCGCCTTAGTATGATTTTTCCAGAAACAGGTGCGACGTTGCAACATAACCAGGAGCAGCAGGGGACATTGTCCCACTCGATACCGACCTCCTGGGCACTTAGTGGCAGGTTGACTCGGTGTTTGTTCAGAACTTCACCGACAATGCCCAGTGTATCTCGGGCATTATCTTTGGCCAGGCCCAGGGTTGTATTATGCGATAGCACCTTGACCACATAAGGGCCAGATGACCACTTCTTCGGAATGTTCCTCATCCTCGGGAACTTCTTCTAAAACTGCATCTCCTGCCTGACCAGGCCATGGCGGAACCCACGGGGGTCAAGATGCTGAGGTGACTGAGTTTGGTAACTTGGGCTCAGAGAGATGGAAACACAGGAGTGCCGTCGTCAGTGGCAAGTATTTCAGGGAAACCGTGCGTGCAAAACAATAAATGTAACTTCGCGCTGGTTTCCCGGGTCATGGTTCATAACAATTATGAAGTGGCGGCCGTAGATGTATTGGTGAAACGGTTCTCACTGTGAAGACTACCGCCAGACCTTCCTGCTCGATCTGCACGTACTTCCTTTCTGCTGCACTAATGTATGGAAGGCGATTGGCTGTTCCCTGCTAGTCTCCATCCATTGGGACAGGACGGCATCGATACCACAGGGTGAAGCATCGCACATGGTGAGTAACAGCTTGGCAGGGTCGTAATGCGTCAGTAACCTGGAAGACGACAACTGCTTCTTCACCCTCCAAAAAGCCATTTCTGGACAGCAAGGTGGCACAGTGGTTAGCACTGCTGCCTCAGGGCACCGAGGACCCGGGTTCGATCCCGGCCCTGGGTCACTGTCCGTGTGGAGTTTGCACATTCTCCCCGTGTCTGCGTCGGTCTCATCCCCACAACCCAAAGATGTGCAGGCTAGGTGGATTGTCCACGGTAAATTGCCCTTTGTTGGGAAAAAAAGAATTGAGTACTCTAAACTTTTTTAAAAGAAGAAAAAAAAAGCCATTTCCTGCAGCTGGCCCCAGGCCCATACATGATTTTTCTTTAGAAGGTGTCAGGGAACCAACATGGTTGCAAGGTTCAAGAGAAACTTTCCGTAATAGTTACTGAGACGAAGGAGTGAAGATCCGAGGCGTGGGGGCCTGCTGGATGGTGCGTACCTTCTCCCCGGCGGGGTACAAACCTTCGAGTTCTACCAGAAAGCACCTCTCTCGCATGAAATACGCACTTCACTGTCATAAGTGGACACCAGCCTCAGTGAAGCGTTTTAACACAGTCTCTAGGTTGTCCAAGTGTTCTTGCTCAGAGGCTCCTGTGACCAGCACGTCCTCTAAATAAACCGCCGCACGTGGCTGAGCTCACAGGATGTTCTCCATTACTCACAGGAGGAGGAGACTTTGAAACGCAGCTGAGTGTACGTGTGAGGCCCCTGTGTACATTGATGGTGACATATCTGCGGGAAGCTGTGTTTATCGCATAAACGAACGGCTTTGTCCAGCATCATTACCGGTACCACCAACGCTGCCCAATCAGCGAACGGGATGGGTCTGATGACATACATGGCCTCAAACTGACTGAGCTCTGTCTCCACCTTTTCCAGCAAGGCCCAGGGAACCAGGCGGGCTGGGAAATGCCATGGCAGGGATTCCAGGTCCACCTGTATACGGCCTCCTGCCCCTCTTGTCTTCCCCAATCCTGGTTGGATCACTTCGCCCAAACCACCGGAACTCCTCTGGAGAATGTGCTGCCAATGCAGCTGATGGTGATGCAATCATTCACAGCCCAATAGGCTAGGCCCTTGGCCCTTACCCACGATGAGCAGGAGGCGCACTGACTGGTGTCCATAAACCACCATAGTAGGGTCATAGTAGTACCTGCGATATCCAACGGTTCTCCCGTAAAGCTGGCCAATCTGCTCTGGGAGTCCGTCAAGTCCAGGGTCTGAATTTTCAACTTAATGCGGTCAACCATTCACTGACTGACCATGGAGACCGCTGCGTCAGTGTCCAACTCCATAGCGAGCAGGTGCCCATTCACCCGCACTGTAACCAATGCCACTGCATGCAGTCTTCCGCCTCGCCTGGTTCATGTAGATGGAAAATAAGGGCCCTGGGCTGGCGCAGCCTCTATCAGGGCATCTGGACCTTTGGTTCACTTGCAGCCTACGTTCACACTGGCACTGGCAACCACACTGGCAACCACACTGGCAACGACACTGGCAACGACACTGGCAACCACACTGGCAACGACACTGGCAACCACACTGGCAACCACACTGGCAACCACACTGGCAACGACACTGGCAACCACACTGGCAACCACACTGACAACCACACTGGCAACCACGCTGGCAACCACACTGGCAACCACACTGGCAACCACACTGGCAACCACACTGGCAACCACGCTGGCAACCTTCCTCCTGAGGGAACAAAATGTCAAATCTCCAAATTTGCAGATGACACTAAGTTGGGTGGGAGGGTGAGCTGTGAGGAGGATGCAGAGATCCTTCAGTGTGATTTGGACAAGTTGAGTGAGTGGGAAAATGAATAGCAGATGCAGTATAATGTGGATAAACGTGAGGTTATCCACTTTGGTAGGAAAACCGGGACAACAGACTATTATCTGAATGTCTACAAATTGAGAGAGGGGAATGTGCAATGGGACCTGGGTGTCCTCATACACCAGTCGCTGAAGGTAAGCATGCGGGTGGAGCAGGAGGTAAAGAAGGTAAATGGTATGTTGGCCTTCATAGCGAGAGGATTCGAGTACAGGAGCAGGGATGTCTTACTGCAATTATTCAGGGCCTCAGTGAGACAATGCTTGGAGTATTGTGGGCAGTTTTGGTCTCCTTATCTGAGGAAGGATGTTCTTGCTCTCGAGGGAGAGCAGTGAAGGTTTCCCAGACTGATTTCTGGGATGGCAGAACTAATGTACGAGGAGAGATTGAGTCGGTTCGGATTGTATTGGCTGGAGTTCAGAAGTATGAGGGGGGATCTAAGAAATTTCTAGCAGGACTGGACAGGGTCGATGCAGGAAGGATGTTCCCAATGGTGGGGAGTCCAGAACCAGGGACACAGTCTGAGGATGCAGGGTAGAACATTGAGCACTGATATGTGGAGAATCCTCCTCACCCAGAGAGTGGAACGCCTGTGGAATTCATTTCCACAGAAAGTAGTCAAAGCCAAAACATTGGATGCTTTCCAGAAGCCGTTAGATACGGTGCAGCATGGTAGCACAGTGGTTAGCACTGTTGCTTCACACCTCCAGGGTCCCATGTTTGATTCCTGGCTTGGGTCACTGTGCAGAGTCAGCACATCCTCCCCGTGTGTGCGTGGGTTTCCTCCGGGTGCTCCGGTTTCCTCCCACAGTCCAAAGTCGTGCTGTTAGGTGAATTGGACATTCTGAATTCTCCCTCTGTGACCCGAACAGCCGGCGGAATGTGGCGACGAGGGGATTTTCACAGTAACTTCATTGCGGTGTTAATGTAAGCCTACTTGTGACACTAATAAAGATTATTATTATATAGCAGTTGGTGCGAATAGAATTAAAGGTTATGGAGAGAAAGCAGGATCAGGCTATTGAGTTTGATGATCAGCCATGATCATGATAAATGGCGGAGCAGACTCGAAGGGCCAATTGGTCCCTTCCTGCTCTTATTTTCTATGTTTCTGTGAGTGTTGCTCAGGGTATTTCTCTTGAGGCCTTTAAACTCAGTCCTGGTCCTGTTCTCACTGCACTTTGCATTGAAACAGAAGGAGACCATCCAGCCCCTCCAGCCTATCCCTTCATTCAGTTAGATGATGGTCGACTTGTACATGAATTTCATCTACTCATCTATTCCTCCAAACCTTTACCCAATAAATTGTCAATCTCAATTCTGAAAGTTCCATTTATTACTCAACATTAGCTCGAGATGTCCAGTAACACCATTTTGTGACAGTCCTGTCTCAGTTTGTAGCTTCACTTCTTGAGGCACAAGGGTTTTTGGTTCAAATCCACTCCAGCGCTTGAGCACAAAATGAAGACTGAGGTTGGATGGAATATTAAACCGAGATGTGCCCACTCAGGTGAATGTAGAAGATGTTGTGGCACTATCACAAAGAGAGGTAATAGATATATCCCAGGTGTCCTGGACAATATTTATCCTTCAGTCAATGTCCCCAAAACAGACTATCTGGTCGTTATCACATTACTGTTTGTGGGAGTTTGCTGTGCACAAACTGGCTGCTGTGTTTCCTAAACAATGACGACACTTCAAAAGTTACTTCATTGGCTGTGAAGAGCTTTGAGAAAGCTGGTTGTCGGGAAAGACAGGGTAAAGTGCAAGTCTGTCTTATTTCTTTGTCTTTCATATCCATGGCTTCTTGTGGGACAGAGCCCCAGATTCCCGCTACTCTTTGATGTAAAAATTGCTTCTTGTTTTTGCTCCTAAATGGTCTTTGCTCTAATGTCAGTTGATGTATCTCTCTCACTCACTCACTCACTCCCTCACTCACTCACTCACTCACCAGGAAATAACTAACAAATCCGTTTACCATATTAAACACTCAATTAGATCACTCTTCAATCTCTTTGAAGCTTAAGTAGTTTGAGTCACCCTGGTTAGCTGAGGTCTGTATAAAAGACTGACAGAAAGCGCACTCAGTAAGCTTTGTGCAAGTGAAGGAGACACAGCCAGAGTGAGACACATCCAGAGTGGGAATTGCAATTTGGTAATTCAGTGCAGAGTGGGAGAAGGTGCGTTTTCCCTACTGCTTTGTTCTCTCTCTTTCTTCTGGCCTGTAACTTTTAATCTGCAGGGAGAGAACCAGAGAACATCTGAGAACCTGGAAATGTAAGTGGTTTTTATTTATTTTTATTACCAATTGTGTGTGTGTGTGTGTGTGTGGGGGGGGGGGGGGGGGGGGGGGGGGGGGGACTGAAGTGGCATCACAGTAAAGCTGTGACCTGATTGGCTGATTGGGAAGCTACACTAAATTAAACAAATTAAGCATTGTTAAACTAATTAAACATAATTACTTATTACTTAATTATAATTAAGAGGGGTATCTAAGCCAGAGATCAGTGAGTACTGTATTTAGCTTTCACATTTATAGTAGAAATCTAGTGCTAGGAAACATATAGTTAACAGTAACTTTTTTTTTACTTTTAAATTTAATTTACTAATTAATTGATGCAATGTCAATTAGAGGGGTGCAGTGCTCTGACTGTGAGATGTGGCAGGTCTGGGAGGCTTCATCTGCAGAAGGTGCCCCCAACTGGAGCTCCTCACAGACCGCATGGTTCGGTTGGAGCAGCAGTTGGATGCACTTAGGAGCAGGGAGGTGGCGGAAAGCGTCATAGATAGCAGTTATATAAATGTGGTCACACCCAAGGCGCAGGCAGAGAGCAGTGCAGGAATCCCCTGTGGTTGTCCCCCTCTCTAACACGTCTACCCCTTTGGATACTGTCGGGGGGATAGCCTATCAGGGGAAAGCAGCAGCAGCCAGAGCAGTGGCACCACGGCTGGCTCTGATGTTCAGAAGGGAGGGTCAAAGCGCAGAAGAGCAATAGTCATAGGGGACTCTATAGTCAGGGGCACAGATAGGCGCTTCTGTGGACGTGAAAGAGACTCCAGGATGGTATGTTGCCTCCCTGGTGCCAGGGTCCAGGATGTCTCCGAACGGGTAGCGGGCATCCTGAAGGGGGAGGGCAAACAGGCAGAGGTCATTGTACATATTGGTACTAACGGCATAAGCAGGAAGGGGCATGAGGTCCTGCAGCAGGAGTTCAGGGAGCTAGGCAGAAAGTTAAAAGACAGGACCTCTAGGGTTGTAATCCCGGGATTACTCCCTGTGCCACGTGCCAGTGAGGCTAGAAATAGGAAGATAGAGCAGCTAAACACGTGGCTAAACAGCTGGTGTAGGAGGGAGGGTTTCCGTTATCTGGACCACTGGGAGCTCTTCCGGGGCAGGTGTGACCTGTATAAGAAGGACGGATTGCATCTAAACTGGAGAGGCATAAATATCCTGGCCACGAGGTTTGCTAGTGTCACACAGGAGGGTTTAAACTAGTATGGCAGGGGGGTGGGTACTGCAGCAATAGGTCAGAAGGTGAAAGCATTGAGGGAGAGCTAGGGAATAGGGCCAGTATGGCTCTGAGGCAGAGCAGACAGGGAGATGTTGCTGAACACAGCGGGTCTGGTGGCCTGAAGTGCATATGTTTTAATGCAAGAAGTATTACAGATAAGGCAGATGGACTTAGAGCTTGGATTAGTACATAGAACATAGAACATAGAACGATACAGCGCAGTACAGGCCCTTCGGCCCTCGATGTTGCACCGACATGGAAAAAAACTAAAGGCCATCTAACCTACACTATGCCCTTATCATCCATATGCTTATCCAATAAACTTTTAAATGCCCTCAATGTTGGCGTGTTCACTACTGTTGCAGGTAGGGCATTCCACGGCCTCACCACTCTTTGCGTAAAAAACCCACCTCTGACCTCTGTCCTATATCTATTACCCCTCAATTTAAGGCTATGTCCCCTCGTGCTAGCCACCTCCATCCGCGGGAGAAGGCTCTCGCTGTCCACCCTATCTAACCCTCTGATCATTTTGTATGCCTCTATTAGGTCACCTCTTAACCTTCTTCTCTCTAACAAAAACAACCTCAAGTCCATCAGCCTTTCCTCATAAGATTTTCCCTCCATACCAGGCAACATCCTGGTAAATCTCCTCTGCACCCGTTCCAAAGCTTCCACGTCCTTCCTATAATGAGGCGACCAGAACTGTACGCAATACTCCAAATGCGGCCGTACTAGAGTTTTGTACAACTGCAACATGACCTCATGGCTCCGGAACTCAATCCCTCTACCAATAAAGGCCATCACACCATAGGCCTTCTTCACAACCCTATCAACCTGGGTGGCAACTTTCAGGGATCTATGTACATGGACACCGAGATCCCTCTGCTCATCCACACTACCAAGAATTTTACCATTAGCCAAATATTCCTCATTCCTGTTATTCTTTCCAAAGTGAATCACCTCACACTTCTCCACATTAAACTCCATTTGCCACCTCTCAGCCCAGCTCTGCAGCTTATCTATGTCCCTCTGTAACCTGCAACATCCTTCCGCACTGTCTACAACTCCACCGACTTTAGTGTCGTCTGCAAATTTACTCACCCATCCTTCTGCGCCCTCCTCTAGGTCATTTATAAAAATGACAAACAGCAAGGCCCCAGAACAGATCCTTGTGGTACGCCACTCATAACTGAACTCCATTCTGAACATTTCCCATCAACCACCACTCTCTGTCTTCTTTCAACTAGCCAATTTCTGATCCACATCTCTAAATCACCCTCAATCCCCAGCCTCCGTATTTTCTGCAATAGCCGACCATGGGGAACCTTATCAAACGCTTTACTGAAATCCATATACACCACATCAACTGCTCTACCCTCGTCCACCTGTTCAGTCACCTTCTCAAAGAACTCGAAAAGGTTTGTGAGGCATGACCTACCCTTCACAAAACCATGCTGACTATCCCTAATCATATTATTCCTATCTAGATGATTATAAATTGTATCTTTTATAATCCTCTCCAAGACTTTACCCACCACAGATGTTAGGCTCACCGGCCTATAGTTACCGGGGTTATCTCTACTCCCCTTCTTGAACAAAGGGACCACATTTGCTATCCTCCAGTCCTCTGGCACTTTTCCTGTAGCCAATGATGACCTAAAAATCAAAGCCAAAGGCTCAGCAATCTCTTCCCTGGCTTCCCAGAGAATCCTAGGATAAATCCCATCAGGCCCCGGGGATTTATCTATTTTCACCTTGTCCAGAATTGCCAACATTTCTTCCCTACGCACCTCAATGCCATCTATTCTAATAGCCTGGGTCTCAGCATTCTCCTCCACAATATTATCTTTTTCCTGAGTGAATACTGACGAAAAGTATTCATTTAGTATCTCGCTTATCTCCTCAGCCTCCACACACAACTTCCCACCACTGTCCTTGACTGGCCCTACTCTTACCCTAGTCATTCTTTTATTCCTGACATACCTATAGAAAGCTTTTGGGTTTTCCTTGATCCTACCTGCCAAAGACTTCTCATGTCCCCTCCTTGCTCGTCTTAGCTCTCTCTCTTTAGATCCTTCCTCGCTTCCCTGTAACTATCAAGCGCCCCAACTGAAACTTCACGCCTCATCTTCACAAAGGCCTCCTTTTTCCTCTTAACAAGAGATTCTACTTCTTTGGTAAACCACGGTTCCCTCGCTCTACCCTTTCCTCCCTGTCTGACTGGTACGTACTGATCAAGAACACGCAATAGCTGTTCCTTGAACAAGCTCCACATATCCAGTGTGCCCAACCCTTGCAGCCTACTTCTCCAACCTACACATCCTAAGTCATGTCTAATGGCATCATAATTGCCCTTCCCCCAGCTATAACTCTTGCCCTGCGGGGTATACTTATCCCTTTCCATCACTAATATAAAGGTCACCGAATTGTGGTCACTGTCTCCAAAGTGTTCACCTACCTCCAGATCTAACACCTGGCCTGGTTCATTACCCAAAACCAAATCCAAAGTGGCCTCAGTACTTGGAACTATGATGTTGTTGCCATTACAGAGATCAGGTTGAGGGAAGGACAGGATTGGCAGCTAAACGTTCCAGGATTTAGATGTTTCAGGCGGGATAGAGAGGGATGTAAAAGGGGTGGAGGAGTTGTGCTACTGGTTAGGGAGAATATCACAGCTGTACTGCGGGAGGACACCTCAGAGGGCAGTGAGACTATATGGGTAGAGATCAGGAATAAGAAGGGTGCAGTCACAATGTTGGGGGTTTACTACAAGCCTCCCAACAGCCAGCGGGAGATAGAGGAGCAGATAGGTAGACAGATTTTGGAAAGGAGTGAAAACAACAGGGTTGTTGTGATGGGAGACTTCAACTTCCCCAATATTGATTGGGACTCACTTAGTGCTGGGGGCTTAGACGGGGCAGAGTTTGTAAGGAGCATCCAGGAGGGCTTCTTAAAACAATATGTAGATAGTCCAACTAGGGAAGGGGCTGTACTGGACCTGGTATTGGGGAATGAGCCCGGCCAGATGGTAGACGTTTCAGTAGGGGAGCATTTCGGGAACAGTGACCATAATTCAGTAAGTTTTAATGTGCTGGTGGATAAGGAAAAGCGTGGTCCTAGGGTGAATGTGCTAAATTGGGGGAAGGCTAATTATAACAATATTAGGCGGGAACTGAAGAACCGAGATTGGGGGTGGATGTTTGAGGGTAAATCAACATCTGACATGTGGGAGGTTTTCATATGTCAGTTGAAAGGAATTCAGGACCGGCATGTTCCTGTGAGGAGGAAGGATAAATATGGTAAATTTCGGGAACCTTGGATAACGAGAGATATTGTAGGCCTCGTCAAAAAGAAAAAGGAGGGATTTGTCAGGGCTAGAAGGTTGGGAACAGACGAAGCCTGTGTGGAATATAAGGAAAGTAGGAAGGAACTTGAGCAAGGAGTCAGGAGAGCTAAAAGGATTCACGAAAGTCATTGGCAAATAGGGTTAAGGAAAATCCCACGGCTTTTTACACGTACATAAAAAGCAAGAGGGTAGCCAGGGAAAGGGTTGGCCCACTAAAGGACAGGGGAGGGAATCTATGTGTGGAGCCAGAGAAAATGGGGGAGGTACTAAATGAATACTTTGCATCAGTATTCACCAAAGAGAAGGAATTGGAGGATGTTGAGTCTGGAGAAGGGTGTGTAGATAGCCTGGGTCACGTTGAGATCCAAAAAGATGAGGTGTTGGGCGTATTGAAAAATATTAAGGTGGCTAAGTCCCCAGGGCCTGATGGGATCTACCCCAGAATACTGAAGGAGGCTAGAGAGGAAATTGCTGAGGCCTTGACAGAAATCTTTGGTTCCTCACTGTCTTCAGGTGATGTCCCAGAGGACTGGAGAATAGCCAATGTTGTTCCTTTTTTTAAGAAGGGTAGCAAGGATAATCCAGGGAACTACAGGCCGGTGAGCCTTACGCCAGTGGTAGGGAAATTACTGGAGAAAATTCTTCGAGACAGGAACTACTCCCATTTGGAAGCAAATGGACGTATCAGTGAGAGGCAGCATGGTTTTGTGAAGGGGAGGTCATGTCTCACTAACTTGATAGAGTTTTTCGAAGAGGTCACAAAGATGATTGATGCAGGTAGGGCAGTGGATGTTGTCTATATGGACTTCAGTAAGGCCTTTGACAAGGTCCCACATGGTAGGCTGGTACAAAAGGTGAAGTCACACGGGATCGGGGGTGAGCTGACAAGGTGGATACAGAACTGGCTAGGTCATAGAAGACAGAGAGTAGCAATCGAAGGGTGCTTTTCTACTTGGAGGGCTGGGACTAGTGGTGTTCCGCAGGGATCAGTGCTAGGACCTTTGCTGTTCGTAGCATATATAAATTATTTTATGTTAGGTGGATTGGCCATGGTAAATTGCCCTTAGTGTCCAAAATTGCCCTTAGTGTTGGGTGGGGTTACTGGGTTATGGGGATAGGGTGGAGGTCTTGACCTTCGGTGGGGACAGGGTGCTCTTTCCAAGAGCCAGTGCAGACTCGATGGGCCGAATGGCCTCCTTCTGCACCGTAAATTCTATAAAAATCTATGAAATGATTTGGAGGAAAATGTAACTGGCCTGATTAAAGTTTGCAGATGACACAAAGGTTGGTGGAATTGCGGATAGCGGTGAGGACTGTCAGAGGATACAGCAGGGTTTAGATTGTTTGGAGACTTGGGCGGAGAAATGGCAGGTGGAGTTTAATCCGGACAAATGTGAGGTAATGCATTTTGGAAGGTTTAATGCAGGTAGCGAATACACTGTGAATGGTAGAACCCTCAAGAGTATTGACAGTCAGAGAGATCTACGTGTACAGATCCACAGGTCACTGAAAGGGGCAACACAGGTGGAGAAGGTAGTCAAGAAGGCATATGGCGTGCTTACCTTCATTGGCCGGGGCATTGAGTATAAGAATTGGCAAGTCATGTTGCAGCTGTATAGAACCTTAGTTAGGCCACACTTGGAATATAGTGTTCAATTCTGGTCGCCACACTACCAGAAGGATGTGGAGGCTTTAGAGAGGGTGCAGAAGAGATTTACCAGGATGTTGCCTGGTGTGGAGGGCATTAGCTATGAGGAGCGGTTGAATAAACTCGGTTTGTTCTCACTGGAACGACGGAGGTTGAGGGGCGACCTGATAGAAGTCTACAAAATTATGAGGGGCAGAGACAGAGTGGATAGTCAGAGGCTTTTCCCCAGGGTAGAGGGGTCAATTACTAGGGGGCATAGGTTTAAGGTGCGAGGGGCAAGGTTTAGAGGAGATGTATGAGGCAAGTTTTTTACACAGAGGGTAGTGGGTGCCTGGAACTCACTGCCGGAGGAGGTGGTGGAAGTAGGGATGATAGTGTCATTTAAGGGGCATCTTGACAAATACATGAATAGGATGGGAATAGAGGGATACGGACCCTGGAAGTGGAGAATATTGTAGTTTTGTCGGGCAGCATGGTCGGCACGGGCTTGGAGGGTCGAAGGGCCTGTTCCTGTGCTGTACTGTTCTTTGTTCTTTGTTCTTTGTTCTATATTCAAGAGAATACAAGCCTAGCCTATGAAAGCTGCTGCCATGATTTTATCACCGTAACCATGGTATCATTCTGGAGAATCAGTGCTGCTCCTGTGTTAATGTTTCGTGTCCAATATGATTCTTCTTCAGAACTTGTTAACTCTGTTTCTCCTGCTACTGATTCTGCCAAATCTGCTGTTTTTACAGTATTTTCTGTTTTTATTTCAGATTTCCAGCATCTGCAGTATTTTGCTTTTATTTATCTAGTCCTTAATCCAAGTTATTGGTAAATTTAGTTAAAAGCTGAAGACTCAGTTCCGATCCCTGGCCAATGCCATTTGCCACATACGATGAAACAGAATGTCTCTCCCGTAACGCCTATTCGTGGCTCTTACCTATTTCACAGGCTCCTTTCATTCTGTTTTTATAATCCCAACAGAGACTGATAACTTTTTTAAATTAATGGAATCCCCACAGAATCAATGGAAAGAAACCAGCTGGACAAGAATTCACGTTTTGTATTTTATTGCAGCAAACGAACTAAAATCAACATTTTTGAAACATTACTTAACAGGTGAAGGATCTTTAAAGTAAAAAGCTCCCTCTAAATAGCTGATACCACAAAGATACAACTTCACCACCAACAAGGCACATATCTAAAGCTCTTTCATGGGATGTGTGCAATGTTGGCAAGACCAACATTTGTTGTCCATCTCTAATTTCCCTTGAGCAGGTGGCAGTGAGGTGGTGAGTTGCCATCTTGAAGCACTGGAAGCCATATAATGTAGGTATCCCCACTGTGCTGTTAGCAAGAGAGTTTTAGGTTTTGACTCAATGACGGTAAAGGAATGGTGATATTTTTTCAAGTCTGGATGGTGCATCGCTAAGGGTTAACTTGTAGGTGGTGGTATTCCCATGTTCTAGGTGGTCGAGTTCACAGGTTTGGAAGGTGCTGTTGAAACAGGCTTGATAAGTTTCTGCAGTACATATTGTAGATGATGCACATGGCTGCCACTGTATGTAAGTGGTAAAGTGAATCTTGAAGGTAATGGATGGGATGCCCATCAAGTGGGTTTATTTGTCCTGAATGACATTGAGTTGTTGAGTGCTGTTGGAGCTGCACTCACCCAGGCAAGTAGAGACTATTCCTTCATACCCCTGGCTTATGCCTTGCAGAAACCCAAGGAATAGAGAGCAGAGTAGTGATGAAGACTTGATTTTCAGACTGAAGGGAAATACTCAACTGTGTTCCCCAGGGTTTGATATTGGGACCACTGCTGTTTTTGATATAAATCATTAAGGCGTGTTGGGAGGAGTGTGTTGCCTATCTCGAGTTACACTACTCCATGTTTCACAGTATATATTTAAATGAGTTTTCTAGCTAGCTATTCTGCCAAATATGTTTTATTCATTAGTCTCAGAATAAAGACTCAATGTCCAAGTTTTATTAATAAACATCAAAATTATTCATTTATCATAAATCCAGACTTGTCCAACAGAAAACCAAAGCTTATTAACAAACAGTATGAAAAGCAAAAATATAACAATTACTCTTTCTAAATACCCTAAACACACACACAGGCACCAACAACAAAAAAAGGAGTTCTGCCAAATGGCTAAAAGCCAATGGTTCAAGGAAAAGGATCATTGGTGGAATCTCTGAAATGGCTTCCAGATTATCTGGCTGGTTTCTCAGTCCCGGTTGAGGACTCTTGCACTACTTTTCAGCTGGACTTTGAGGAAAACATTCAGTCAGTTAACTTCAGAGCAACTTCCATTCACATTGTATTTTGGCACTGGGTCTACAGATTCAGGAGCTGGTTCGTTCTTTGCCCAAGCAGTTGATCTTTTTTCCCAAGGCACAACCAAGCAACCAGCAGTTTATCAAAGCATGGTCTTTTCTCAAAGCCATTCACTACCCGGTGACTCTCTTGGGAACAGTCATCAGCTTCTTTAAAACAGCATCATTACCTTTTCCTGCAAAATGCTGTATTTTCCCAGAACAGCAGCTACCAGAATTCTGGCATTAACCCTATAAGGGGCAGTGTGTTTTAAAACACAAATTCTTCCAGAATGTTCTTAGTCCTGGAAGATGAACCATGTTCTGTTATTAAAGTATTGTTGATAAGTGGACTTGGGTATATAGGACATATTTTCAAAGTTTGCAGATGACACAAAACTTGGAATTGTAATAAACAATGATAGTAACAGATTTCAGGGAGACAAATAGATGAAATGGGAGGGTTCATGACAGTTACAACTGCGTGTGGAAAAGTGTCAAGTGATGCATTTTGGTAGGAAAATAAGGAGGGCAAATAGAAATTAAATGGTACAATTTTAAAACAGGTGCAGGAAAAGAGACACCTGGGGTGTATGTACACAAATCCTTGAAGTTAACAGCTGAGAAGACTGTTAAAAAAAGCATATCCTTGGATTTAGAAAAAAAGATATAGTGTATGAAAGCAAAGAAGTTACATTAAGCCCTAACCTGTTGTAAACCTTCATAAACCATGATAACCTCTTGTAAAGGTGGAGATGGTGACATTGAGGTAATATCATTGGACCGGTAATCCAGGTTAATGCTATGGTTTCAATTCCATCATGTCAGCTGATAGAATTTGAATTCAAATGATAAAATCTGCAATTGAAAGCTAGTCTCAGTCATGGCGACCATGTCATTATCAACAGTTGTCTTAACAACCCATCGGAGTGGCTCACCTGAGGAAGGAGCAGTGCTCCGAAAGCTAGTGATTCCAAACAAACCTGTTGGACTTTAACCTGTTGTAAGACCTCTTACTGTTTCAAAAGAGTTTTAGAAGAAATGTACAGGGCTACTGGGAGTAGGATTCATTGAATAGCTCTTCAAAAAATACAATACACTGCCAAATGTCTTCTTTCTGTGCTGGATCATTCTAGAATTCTGTAACTCTACAACTTGCCATTTACAAATCCAAACTGACTCCTTCTACTCAGTTCAATGTGTCCAAGCACTCAGTCACTTTATCCCTAGCGATAGATTCTACTCATTTCTCCACAAGTGACTGACAGCTCTGTAGTTTACTGAGTTTTGTTCTCTTCCTCTAATCCTAACTAATGGAATGCCATGGCTAATTTCTAATCTAACAGCATCAGTTCCAAATTGAGGAGATTGTGGAAGATTCTGATTAAAACAAATGCAATTTTCTCACCAACTATTTTAATTCAGAGTTAAAGTTTCATTTTGACAATCTTTCAAAGGTTGCAAACTGGAAATGTTAACCCTGTTTCTCTCTCCTCAGATGCTGCCAGACTAGCTAGGTTTTCCGGCATGTTCTGTTTTTATTTCAGATTCCCAGCATCTGCAGTATTTTGCTTTTGTTTTCTTTTGATATCGATTGGTTCCTGGGATCAAAGGATTGACCTATAAGAGAGCCTGAGTAAGTTGAACCCATGCAGTCTGGAGTTCAATAGAATATGAGGAGATCTGAAGTGCTTGGCAGGATTGGAGAATCCAGAATAGACGCAGCGGCAGTACAAGGGGCTGATAGAATCATAGAATCAGAATTGACAGTGAAGGGAGAGGCCATTTGGCCCATCGGGTCGGCACCGGCCCTTGGAAGAGCACCCCACTTTAGCCCACACTTCCACACTATTCCTGTAATCCAGTAACCCCACCTAACGATTTTAGACATTAAGGGCAATTTTGGACACTAAGGGCAATTTATCATGGCCAATCCACCTAACCTGCACATCTTTGGACTATGGGAGGAAACCGGAGCACCCGGAGGAAACCCACGCAGACACGGGGAGAACCTGCAGACTCCGCACAGACAGTGACCCAGTGGGGAATTGAACCTGGGACCCTGCAGCTGTGAAGCAACTGTGCTAACCACTGTGCTACCATGCTGATCATTTAGGACTGAGATGAGGATAAATTCCTTCATTCAAAGAACGAATCTTTGGAATTCTGTGTTCCAAGCGTTGTGCTTGTTCCAGTGTTGAATATATTTAAGGCTGTGGGATCAAGAGATTTTTAGTCTGTCAGAGGATCATAGAATATGGGAGCAGGCGGGAAAATAGAATTGAAGCTGAAAATCAGCCATGATGGTGTTGAATGGTGGAGCACGCTCGATGGGCCAAATGGTCTGATACCTTTAATGCACTGGTATGGGAGCTCTCAGGTCCTGGAGATTTGTCTACCTTAAGTCTCACTATTTCCACCTTAACCATTTTAAAATTTACATTAAATCTAATAAATTCATCCCCTTGATTTATTAAGAATTTTCCAGTGAAGCTTTGTTTTTTTTTCCTTTCCTCACTTAGAGCCACAGAGACCAATCAAGCTGATTCCCAGTCTCATAAACTAGCCTGAAACATCTAACATTAACTATCAAATTGCATTGCTAGGCTCCTTGATACAAACACAAAGGTGGACAGCATCCATCAACCATATCTTATTTTAGATCAGATTGTCAGGATTGTAAAGAGCCAGTGAGATTTTGCAGTTTCAGCATCGTGTTACAGTGAATTGAGATTATTATTTGCAATATTGTTTTTAAAAGCTGCATATGTTGTCAAAAAGCCCCCAAATAAATCACAATCCTGGAATTTATAGGAACGCTCAGAGGTCACAGTGATGTGTCTGAGATGTTTTATTTAAAGTAATCTTTAAATGTTTTGTAGACATCTAAAAAATTGTTTGTTGGAAGCAGATGTTACGGCATGCCAGTTACAAATCTGCATGGTCCCTGCATCGCCCCTGGCACACATTTGGCACAGAGGTTTTGTGTGGTGTTAATGTCCTCTGTGTCCAGCCGTTAATTGTAGTAAATGCAGCCAGGAATGTGGCCGGGGAGTATAGCCTCTGCCAATTCTCCATTGCCTGGTTACTGTAGCATCCAAATTCTCGTTGTATGTGGCAACATGATTTATTTTAGTATGTGATGTCAGTGAGAGTGAGCACTGCTGCAAAACTCTGACTCACTTTATAACCGATAATGTATGATTGGATATGAAGTGGCTATTGGATGCTGGGAGCCTGATTCGAGCAGTGAGGGATCTATACACTGGTCAGTACAGCAAAGTGAATGATTTAGGAAATGACCCCACTAAATAATGTAACAATTCTAGTTGCTGTGTGGACCTGTGGATGTTTAAATTGCCGTGTCAAAGATACAGACCAATGTCTGTTAGTCTCGGCTTTCAATGATAATGACATCACAGACACAAGCCATTAATCTCATCTCGTCTAAATCACCCCGTCCCTTCTTCTCGCTATATCCCCCAACAAATTGCACCTTCTACCTTTTTATACTGTGCGTTTCAAGACATGTAGCATTTTCTCCCACAAGTTTATTTTAAACAAGATATGTGTGTGTGTGCGTGTGTGGGGGGGGGGGGGGGGGGGGGGGGGTGGCAGTGACAGAATAAAAACCCAAGATAAATAAATCAGGGTTCCAGAGAGAAGGGGGCTGGCAATCTTTCATTGAACAAAATCAGTCCTTGGCATCTGTGCTGTGACTGGAATTCTAAACCAGGTAAATCAGGAGAGGGGAATCAGCCGACGGTGGGTTTGGGCTCCGTCAATTCACCCTCCTGTGGGCTGGAGCCACTGCTTCCTTTCCAGGTAGTCAGCAGTCCCTGGAGAGCTAATCCCTGGAGAGCTCAGTCTGTGAAGGTTCATTCGGTGGAGGGTTCAGTCGCTGAAGGGTGACTGTGTGTGGTGGGTTCAACTTGTGCGGCTTGGGTGTTGGAGGGTTGAGTGTTGGAGGGTTGAGTGTGAGGAGGGTTGAGTGTTGGAGGGTTGAGTGTTGGAGGGTTGAGTGTTGGAGGGTTGAGTGTGAGGAGGGTTGAGTGTTGGAGGGTTGAGTGTTGGAGGGTTGAGTGTGAGGAGGGTTGAGTGTTGGAGGGTTGAGTGTTGGAGGGTTGAATGTTGGAGGGTTGAGTGTTGGAGGGTTGAGTGTTGGAGGGTTGAGTGTGAGGAGGGTTGAGTGTGAGGAGGGTTGAGTGTTGGAGGGTTGAGTGCTGGACGGTTGAGTGTTCGAGGGTTAAGTGTTGGAGGGTTGAGTGTGTGGAGGGTTGAGTGTTGGAGGGTTGAGTGTTGGAGGGTTGAGTGTGAGGAGGGTTGAGTGTTGGAGGGTTGAATGTTGGAGGGTTGAGTGTTGGAGGGTTCAGTGTTGGAGGGTTGAGTGTGAGGAGGGTTCAGTGTTGGAGGGTTGAGTGTGAGGAGGGTTGAGTGTTGGAGGCTTGAGTTTTGGAGGGTTGGGTGTTGGAGGGTTGAGTGTTGGAGGGTTGAGTGTTGGAGGGTTGAGTGTTGGGGGGTTGAGTGTTGGAGGGTTGAGTGTTGGAGGGTTGAGTGTTGGAGGGTTGAGTGTTGGAGGGTTGAGTGTGAGGAGGGTTGAGTGTTGGAGGGTTGAGTGTTGGAGGGTTGAGTGTTGGAGGGTTGAGTGTTGGAGGGTTGAGTGTTGGAGGCTTGAGTTTTGGAGGCTTGAGTTTTGGAGGGTTGAGTGTTGGAGGGTTGAGTGTTGGAGGGTTGAGTGTTGGAGGGTTGAGTGTTGGAGGGTTGAGTGTTGGAGGGTTGAGTGTTGGAGGGTTGAGTGTGTGGAGGGTTGAGTGTGTGGAGGGTTGAGTGTTGGAGGGTTGACTGTGTGGAGGGTTGAGTGTTGGAGGGTTGAGTGTTGGAGGGTTGAGTGTTGTAGGGTTGTGTTGGAGGGTTGAGTGTTGTAGGGTTGTGTTGGAGGGTTGAGTGTTGGAGGGTTGAGTGTTGTAGGGTTGTGTTGGAGGGTTTAGTGTGTGGAGGGTTGAGTATTGGAGGGTTGACTGTGTGGAGGGTTGAGTGTTGGAGGGTTGAGTGTGTGGAGGGTTGAGTGTTGGAGGGTTGAAGCTTTGAGGGCTGAGTATTGGAGGGACACTGGTTCCCTCGCTTTCGAAAGGACAACTCGCCTCAGATAAATGGAAGGGAGAACATTCCCGCTGCGCGGTTCAGGGTAAATTCTGGCTAAATTCTGGCTAAATTCAGTGTAAATTCAGTGTAAATTCGGTGTAAATTCAGGGTAAATTCAGGAAAGATTCCGGGCAAATTCACTGTAAATTCAGGGTACATTTTGGGGGAAATTCCGGGTAAATTCGGGGTAAATTCGGGGGAAATTCAGGGGAAATACAATTCAGTTTGACGTAAACTAACTGGGAGTAAAAACAAACACATCTCCTTCCTGTAATTAAAATGGTAGGGTTTTATTTGATTTTGAAAAAGAAATTAACATTGTTGAAGAGACAGTTCCCCGGCCTCTGAACTGAAGTCCATCAGAAAAATTCGAGCGCCGACTGAACCGGCCAAACCATTAATGCTGGAAACGAAAACCGCTTCACACAAAAGTCCAAGTTCATTTCTGATTGTTGTCCTTTGTTAAATCGATTGAGCACAACTTCTTTTCCGCTTCTTGTAAGGCTCAGTCTCTCATCCCTCCCACTTTCTCTCTCATCCCTCACTTTCTCTCTCTTATCCCTCTCACTTTCTCTCATCCCTCTCACTTTCTCTCACCCCTCTCACTTTCTCTCTCATCCCTCTCACTTTCTCTCTCTTATCCCTCTCACTTTCTCTCATCCCTCCCACTTTCTCTCTCTTATCCCTCTCACTTTCTCTCATCCCTCTCACTTTCTCTCTCATCCCTCTCACTTTCTCTCTCATCCCTCACACGTTCTCTCTCTCTCATCCCTCTCACTTTCTCTCTCATCCCTCTCACTTTCTCTCTCATCCCTCTCAAGTTCTCTCTCTCTCATCCCTCTCACGTTCTCTCTCTCATCCCTCTCACTTTCTCTCTCTCTCATCCCTCTCACGTTCTCTCTCTCTCATCCCTCTCACTTTCTCTCTCATCCCTCTCACTTTCTCTCTCTCATCCCTCTCACTTTCTCCCACTCTCATCCCTCTCACTTTCTCTCTCATCCCTCCCACTTTCTCTCTCGTCCCTCTCACTTTCTCTCACCCTCATCCCTCTCACTTTCTCTCACTCTTATCCCTCTCACTTTCTCTCACTCTCGTCCCTCTCACTTTCTCTCTCTCATCCCTCTCACTTTCTCTCTCGTCCCTCTCACTTTCTCTCTCGTCCCTCTCACTTTCTCTCACTCTCGTCCCTCTCACTTTCACTCTCTCTCGCCCTCTCACTTTCTCTCTCTCGCCCTCTCACTTTCTCTCTCTCGCCCTCTCACTTTCTCTCTCTCTTGTCCCTCTCACTTTCTCCCACTCTCTCGCCCTCTATAATTCTCTCCACCCCCACTCCCTCTCTCTCTCTTACTCTTTCTGTTTCTGTCTCTCTCGCGGGCTCCTTTTCCCTCCCTCATTTTCACTCACTCTGTCCCTCATTGTAGTTCTCCTTTCTCTGTCTCACTGATATTTATTGTGCTGTTTTCTGTCTGCCTTTCCTTCCAAAACGACGAGCACTCTGATCGTTCACTCTAACAGCTCTCTGTCTCTCTCTCTGTTCTGAGTCTGGACTGACCCACATCAGCGATTTGTCAAATCATTCATCATGAATCCAGCTGCAAGTTGGAATGAAGCCGAGGAGTGAGTGACTGGTTACTCACCTTTCACACAAACACCTGCTAAAGGACAGAACGACCTTCACACATGGCGGGTGATGGAGCAGAGATTGTCTGTCACAGACTCTGCACCAAACTCAGTCCTGCATTGCGAAATATCAGCCACCTCAATCCAGTGTCCAATCACCACTCATCCAGCAAATCACAATAGGTACCCAGGGAAACAAATTCAACATGAATCTACTCCATGTCAGCTCTGGGTTCCAGGTCTTGGTTCTCCTCCGCTTGGCGATGGCCTGTCGGGACTAATGGGCAGACTGACCTCCGGTAGTGTGGGAGGGAGAGGAAGCGAGATAGGCAGAGAGCGAGGGGCACAGAAAGTGACAGAGTTAACCATAGAATCAGAGGGTTCAGAGCAAAAGATGGATTTAGGAGGAAGATAGATTCGGACGGAAGCTAATTATTGTCAGTTTACAGCCTAAAGAAAATAATGAACATTACAGTTTTCAAACTGAAAACTAAAGAAAATGTTATTGAAATGTATGGTTGCTTTGAGAATGGTGCTGTCGTTTCTCGGAGCTGCTGCCAGCTATTAGCTGGGATGTATTTTTACTTCAATTCACACACGAGCAACAAATTGCAGATTTTTAAAGATGGCAATTAAATATTCAATTTCCTTCATCTTTTTGCTTCCATTTTCTGAAAGAACATGATTGAGAAGGCGGTTTAAACCTGGCAGAACCATCCAGCAGAGTTCAGCCCCAGCTCCCCACACTCTCCGTGTAACCGTTTCTGAAGCTTCAATCCCACACCGGACATCAATTACACACTGTGCACTATTCACACCACTGTGCACTATTCACACTACTGTGCACTATTCACACTACTGTGCACTATTCACGCTACTGTGCACTATTGACACTACTGTGCACTGTTCACACTACTGTGCACTATTCACACCACTGTGCACTATTCACACTACTGTGCACTATTCACCCTACTGTGCACTATTCACGCTACTGTGCACTATTGACACTACTGTGCACTGTTCACACTACTGTGCACTGTTCACACTACTGTGCACCATTCACACTACTGTGCACTATTCACACTACTGTGCACTATTCACACTACTGTGCACTATTCACACTATTGGACATAAAAACTACCAGAAACTGATACAGACATAAAACCCGCCACGGTGATGGGATTGACACAGACACTTATTCAATGAGAAGTTTTGAAAAGAAGCGAAGAGGGCGGAGGGGAGATTTGAAGCTCTGACTCCTGCAGAGGGAAGCGAGGGAAGTGGAGGGCGGGGCGGGGGGGTGGGGGGTTGAATAAGTCGGGGGTAAGAGGTGTCCGGGGAGAGGCTGGAGATGGTGGGAGAGACCGGATTGCAGCGCCGAGCAATACTCCGGCTGTGTACCAAAGAACAACTATTTGATGCGAAAATCTGAAGCTTGCTGAATTGGGGAAGTGTAGGTGGGTGAGTGAGAGTCCAATCAGCCAGCCCGGGGAATGGGCAGCAGGACATTTGGCCATTTCTATAGGCTGAGAACAGCAAGGGCAGTATTGCTGCAGCAGGAGGTGGTAGGAGGATCTGAGAGGGGCAGAGGTGGACATGGCTGTGAGTTTCTTATAGCTCAGCCCTTAGTCAGACAGGAAGCTGTAAGTGAGAGATGCGAGGGAGGGTGAGATTGAAGTGGGGTTTGTGCCGGGTGCTGAGTGGCTTCCTAACACTAACATTGTGCTGCAGGAGCCGGGATGCATTACTGTAAACTGGGCACAACAGAGAGATGGCGGAAAGATAGAGCTGGCATCAAGATCCAAGTTCAAATATCTGAGTGAAGCCGAGGGGTGCTTTGCAAATCAGGAAGAAAAGGTGTCAAAGTTAGAGCTTGTGGCGCTGTCCATTCTACATCGATACTGATCAGCGTTATAACCACACATATCGATACTACATCGATACTGATCAACGTTATAACCACACATATCGATACTACATCGATACTGATCAGCGTTATAACCACATATCGATACTACATCGATACTGATCAACGTTATAACCACACATATCGATACTACATCGATACTGCCCAGCGTTATAACCACATATCGATACTACATCGATACTGATCAACGTTATAACCACATATCGATACTACATCGATACTGCCCAGCGTTATAACCACATATCGATACTACATCGATACTGCTCAGCGTTATAACCACACATATCGATACTACATCGATACTGCTCAGCGTTATAACCACACTCATATCGATACTGCATCAATACAGATCAGCGTTATAACCACACTCATATCGATACTGATCAGCGTTATAACCACATATATATCGATACTGCATCAATACAGATCAGCTTTATAACCACATATATATCGATACTGATCAGCGTTATAACCGCACATATCGATGCTCCATCAATACAGATCAGCTTTATAACCACGCACATATCGATACTGCATCAATGCAGATCAGCGTTATAACCACATATATATCGATACTGATCAGCGTTATAACCACGCACATATCGATACTGCATCAATGTAGATCAGCGTTATAACCACACACATATCGATACTGCATCAATACAGATCAATGTTATAACCACATTCATATCGATACTGCATCAATGTAGATCAGCGTTTTAACCACTCATATCGATACTGCATCGATACAGATCAGTTATAACCACACACATATCGATACTGCATCAATGCAGGTCGATATTATTTCCATATACAGGTTGAAATTACACCTATATGCAGATTTATATTATAGGGATAGTATATCGATTAAGTAGCTATTGTATGGATTTAGGGATTCGATTAAAGGGTGATTGTGTGTGATCCCCGCGCAGGGCCAGGAGTCGGACTGTTTCACATTGTGTTCGTCCCCAATGAAAATTGAACAATTTGTAAACAGGATTTTAAACACCCCGTTTTATATAAAACTCGGTAAATTATTTTAAGAAATGCCGACACCCTCACTATTCCAACCCCACTATTTAAATAAACAAGGACAAATAAACAAAGAAATGGTCTGTTAGTTTTCCAGATTTTTCTGCAAAATAGAGGGAACGAAATATTTAGTTGAAAATTGGTTTGACTGTGTTTTCCCCAGAATCTGAATCTGGAGCGTTACAAACTCTCCCTGTCCGTCCCAAATGTGATTCAATGTTGGTAAATCCGGTTGTGACAATTCATTCACTGACAGTCAATGTTACCGCTCCCTGTTTTCCAATCACTTCCTGGATGGGAATCAGTTCCAATCCTGCGGCTGGTGAGAATCTCGGGGTTATTTCCAGGGATTGCTGCTGGAGGATTAATGATGGTGTCGGTACTCCGGGAGCTGCTGTTTGCCTCTCTGCAGCTGAATGCGAATTCCGCCTTCAAAATAGCTTTAAAAAATCAATCAAATCAGAAAGACAAACGGCAAAACTGTGGGAATGTCAGGAAAGTGAAATAATAGCAAAGAGAAAGCGAAAGATTTGACTTCAGGTTTTATTATTTGAAGGAAGCACAGTGATAGACTCCGATCTTCAAAATTGTCAGAATTCATTGCAAGAAATTTCAAAATGAGGAAAATGGCAAACATTGACCAGAGGAAGCACAGATTCCCCAACTTCACATCTGTCTAATTAAGGCTAGAAAGCAGGAGCGCGTTTTAATATCGGGTTATTAACGAACCTTTGCAAGAATTTATAGATGGGAGATAAAGAGGTTTCTTCATAGAAATCAAACGTAAAAAATAATTATCGTAAACATGAATTGTACAAAATGTATCATCTCCCTTTAAATAAATGAAAAGTGATTCCAGAGGGCAGGTCGGCACGGTTTATTGAACTGGTTTGAGTCTGGATTGCGACTTTGCTTTCTCTGAAGTGTGGGTAAGGGTCGCCTCTGTGCAAAGGGAGATCCCAAACACCTTCAGAAAAACACCTCTCCTGGCTATTTCTATCAGAGTCGTCAATGGCTTTGAAGAAATGACGAAGAGACATTTTCATCAAACATTTCGCTTGGAGCTGCCCCGCAGACCTCACATTGCACCCTGCTCTAGAGATTCCCTCTCAGTAAATCATACTGATTCTAGAAAACGTCACAGGTATTCACACACAGCCAGCTTCTAACCAACACATAACAACTGCCTCCTTTTAAATTGAGAAGCAGTGATACAGCCATGCAAAAAACACGAAATACAATTCCACTAAACATAGTCTGTGCAAAATTTAGCTGTAAACATATTTAAGTGCATAATCCTGTAATATGTATACACATAAATAATATATACAGTTAAAGAATCAACCTGCCTCGATGCAATAGCCATTTACAATACTTTTTACATTGATCAGAATGGCGTCATCACTAATTCAACATCAATCTCAGTGACTCGGAGTGGGGGTCACAGCAATGATTTCACTCTCTGTCAGGTCGGAGGGAGGGAGGGGGGTCCGGAGTGGGCCTGTGCTGAGCTCTGCACATTCTGCACCCCCCTCCCCCCAATCCGAGGACCGCTGCCCATTCTGCACCACCTCCCAATCCGGGGCCCGCTGCCCATTCTACACCACCTCCCCCCGCCCAATCCGGGGTCTGCAGCCCATTCTACCCCCCCCCCCATCCGGGTTCTGATGCCCATACTACACCCCCCCGATCCAGGGTCCGCTGCCCATTCTACACCACCCCCCCCCCCCCAATCTGGGGTCCGCTGCCCATTCTACACCACCCCCCAATCCGGGGTCTGCTGCCCATTCTACACCACCCCCCAATCCGGGGTCTGCTGCCCATTCTACACCACCCCCCAATCCGGGGTCTGCTGCCCATTCTACACCACCACCCCCCCCCAATCTGGGGTCCGCTGCCCATTCTACACCACACCCCCCAATCCGGGGTCCGCTGCCCATTCTGCACCGCCCCCCCCCCCCCCCAATCCAGGGTCCGCTGCCCATTCTGCACAATCCCCCCCAATCCGGGGTTTGCTGCCCATTCTGCACCGCCCCCCCCCCCAATCCAGGGTCCGCTGCCCATTCTGCACAATCCCCCCCAATCCGGGGTCTGCTGCCCATTCTACACCCCCCCCCCCCAATCCGGGGTCCGCTGCCCATTCAGCACCACCCCCCCCCCCCCGCCCAATCCGGGGTCTGCAGCCCATTCTACCCCCCCCCCCCATCCGGGTTCTGATGCCCATACTACACCCCCCCAATCCAGGGTCCGCTGCCCATTCTGCACAATCCCCCCCCAATCTCTCTGAGGCCAGTTTCCAGTCCTTGGCCTTTTCGTTGACTCTCACTGATCTGGGAGTCACCCTCACTCCCCACCCCTCACTCCCCACCCCTCACTCCACACCCCTCACTCCACACCCCTCACTCCCCACCCCTCACTCCACACCCCTCACTCCCCACCCCTCACTCCCCACCCCTCACTCCCCACCCCTCACTCCCCACCCTTCACTCCCCACCCCTCACTCCCCCACCCCTCACCCCCCACCCCTCACTCCCCACCCCTCACTCCCCACTCACCCCTCACCCCCCACCCCTCACTCCCCACCCCTCACTCCACACTCCTCACTCCCTCACCCCTCACTCCACACCCCTCACTCCCCACCCCTCACTCCCCACCCCTCACTCCACACCCCTCACTCCCCACTCCCCACCCCTCACTCCCACCCTTCACTCCCCGCCTCTCACTCCCACCCCTCACTCTCACCCCTCACTCCCCAACCCTCACTCCCCACCCCTCACTCCCCACCTCTCACTCCCACCCCTCACTCCCCACCTCTCACTCCCACCCCTCACTCCCCACCTCTCACCCCCACCCCTCACTCCCACCCCTCACTACCCACCCCTCACTCCCACCCCTCACTATCCACCTCTCACTCCCACCCCTCACTCCCCAGCCCTCACTCCCCACCTCACTCCCACCCCTCACTCCCACCCGTCACTCCCACCCCTCACTCCCACCCCTCACTCCCCACCCATCACTCCCCACCCCTCACTCCCCACCCATCACTCCCCACCCCTCACTCCCCACCCCTCACTCTCCACAGAGGTACCCCGCCTCTCACTTTTACCGTTCGCCCCCATCACTACATTCTGTCTTTAGCTGAAGGTGCAGATTGGACAATCATTTGGACTTTATTATTTCTAATATCACCTTGTCTGAATTTTCATTCACTTTGACCCAGGAAAAGCTCCGCAATTTCAAACGCTCTGTTTTGTTGGAAAAATCAGCCCTTCTCCGGAGTTTAGACAGATTGGACAATCTTTCCCGACCATTTCACTGAATCGAGGATTACAAACTAATCCTTTCCATTTCATTTTATAACAAGCCGGAAATATGGGGACTGTTAAAGAAGAATTCAGCTTGTTTAGCGAATCCAGGAGGTGTGTTGGGCTGAGTTTGAATAACCCAGTTAAATGTGAAGAGATTGCGGCTGATCCTGTCCTGGCTCACTGTGCACAATGTTAACTTTAACTGACTTTAGCTGAAGGGACGCGTCCCAAACTCAATTACAAATAACGCTGAATAAAAGAGCACTTTGAGTAAATGTCATCGCCACAACCCCTGGATTGGGTTGTGGACAGCGGCACGGATCAATGTGCTTTCCCCAGCGCCAGGGTCTCTCTGTCTGGCTGACTCGGGAGAAACATCCGTGGGCAGATTAACTGCAATAAAAGCAGATACATTAACTGACTGAAATCAGCCGCCAAGTGGAGGGTGTCAGTGATTCTGCTCACATCAGCTCAGTAATTATTGGCCATAACTTCAGAATAATGATCAGAAATTGTTTCAGAGTCTCGCTCCTCCTCCAATCTCTCCACTTTCTGTCTTTCGCTGCCCCCCTTTCTCTCTCTCGCTCTCTCCGTCCTTCTCTCTATCCCCGTCTCGCTGCCTGTCTCCCTCTCGACGCACATCCTGAATTGGCCTTTCCAATTTGGCATAATCAGCTCATCCCAGAAAATCATCCCAGGGAATGCGAGTGGGAAGCATCAGGAATGAGGAAAGTGGGAGACGGAGAGTGGGGTACAGCGGGGTGTGAGAGAGGCTGGCAAAGAGATTATTTACAGAAAAGATATTTGCACCGTATATTGTGAATTAATAATCTCATTTCTTAAAATTTAAAATGTAGAATTAGACAGTAACTAAGTGGATTGGGGGAGGGGGGGGCAATCACTCCGCCTCACTATAGGAAGGAAGTGATTTCACTGGAGAGGGAGCAGAGGAGATTGACTAGGATGCTGCCTGGGCTGCAGAGTTTTAGCTGTGAAGAGAGGCTGGTTAGGGTGAGATTGTTCCCCTTGGAGCGGAGAAAGCTGGGGGGGGGGGGGGGGGGGGACCTGATTGAGGTGGATGCAATTCTGAGGGACGCTGATAGGTTAGATAGGAAGATTTTTTTCCCTTAGTCGATGGGGCCAATAACCAGGGACATAGGTTTGGGTCAGGGGCAGGAGGTTTAGGGTCAGGGGCAGGAGGTTTAGGGTCAGGGGCAGGAGATTTAGCTTTGCTTCACCCAGAGTTGGTGGGAACCTACAGTTTGGGGCCTGAGAGCGGCAGAGACGGGAACCCTCACTACATTGAAGACGTTCCAGATGAGCTCATGAAACATCAACAGGACACAGCCAAGGCTGGAAAGGGGATTAGAACAAATAGGGGCCTGAATGACGGGCACTTGATGGGCCGAATGGCCTCTTTCTGTGCTGAAAACTGTTGCCTCTGTAAGATATTGTTTCCGGCGAAGAAAATATTTCCATGAAATGAAAAAAGAAAATGCATCTGTAAGATTCATGTTTGGATCTTTCAACACTGTCAAACTACAGAGCAACAGCTGCTTCACCCACCCTCCCTCCCCACACTGACACCCCCACACTGACACCCCCCACACCCTCCCTCCCCACACTGACCCCCCCCACACCCTCCCTCCCCACACTGACACCCCCTCCCAACACCCTCCCTCCCCACACTGACACCCTCACACTGACCCCCCACACCCTCCCTCCCCACACTGACCCCCACACACTGACCCCCCCACACACCCTCCCTCCCCACACTGACACCCCCCCACACCCTCCCTCCCCACACTGACACTCCCACACTGACACCCCCCACACCCTCCCTCCCCACACTGACACCCCCCCACACCCTCCCTCCCCACACTGACACCCCCTCCCAACACCCTCCCTCCCCACACTGACACCCTCACACTGACCCCCCACACCCTCCCTCCCCACACTGACCCCCACACACTGACCCCCCCCCCACACACCCTCCCTCCCCACACTGACACCCCCCCACACCCTCCCTCCCCACACTGACCCCCTCACACTGACCCCCCCACACACCCTCCCTCCCCACACTGACACCCCCCCCACACCCTCCCTCCCCACACTGACACCCCCCCCACACCCTCCCTCCCCACACTGACCCCCTCACACTGACCCCCCCCACACACCCTCCCTCCCCACACTGACACCCCCCACACCCTCCCTCCCCACACTGACACCCCCCCCCACACCCTCCCTCCCCACACTGACACCCCCCCACACCCTCCCTCCCCACACTGACACCCTCACACTGCCCCCCCACACTCACTAACCCCCACACTGACCCCCCACAAACACTGCCCCCCCCACTCCCTCCCTCCCCACACTGACCCCCCCACACACACTGCCCCCTACACTGAGCCCCCCTCACTGACCCTCCCTATCTCTCTCTCTCACACACACTCACCCTGATATTCTCTCTCTCCTTTGCCCAGCCTCTGTAATCAGGCTTGTGTCCCGGGTGGATGCTGAAACCCAGGTTCTGTTCACTGCATCCTGCGATTGGTCCTCAGGCTGTTCCTGGGTTTTTGTGGAATGTCTGGCACCAATTTCACATTGTGCCAAGTCAGACTCTAATTTAATTGGTTTCCAGGAAAGCCCTTTTCAGTCCCACGTCATGAAAACGGCGTTTGGGACACTTGCCTTTATCAATCGGGGTATAGGTTACAAAAGCAGGGAGGTCATGTTGGAGTTGGGGAACTTTGGTGAGGCCACAGCTGGAGCACTGGGTGTAATTCTGGTCACCACATTATAGGAAGGATGTGATTGTACTGGAGGGGGTGCAGAGCAGATTCAGCACGATGTTGCCTGGGATGGAGCGTTTAAGTTATGAAGAGAGGTTGGATCAGCTTGGATTGTTTTCTCTGGAGCAGAGAAGACTGAGGGGTGATCTGATTGAGGTGGACAAGATCCTGAGGGACATGGACAAGGTGGATAGGGAGCAGCTGTTCCCCTTAGTTGAAGGGTCAGTTACGAGGGGGACACAAGTTTAAGGTGAGGGGCGGGAGGTTTAGGGGGGATTTGAGGGAAAACTGTTTTACCCAGTGGGTGGTGATGGTCTGGAATGCACTGCCTGGGAGGGGGGTAGAGGGTCTGGAATGTACTGCCTGGGAGGGTGGTAGAGGCGGGTTGCCTCACATCCTATAAAAAGTACCTGGATGGGCGATTGGCACGTCTTAACGTTCAAGGCTATGGGCCAAGTGCTGGCAAATGGGATTAGGTGGGCAGGTCAGGTGTTTTTCATGTGTCGGTGCAGACTCAATGGGCCGAAGGGCCTTCACTGCATTGTATTTTCTGTGATTCTGTGTCTAATTATTCCAATAATTATTATAGAACAATTTAATAATTAAAATGATGAATTAGAGAACTTGTTCACCCATTTCAGGAAAGATTAATAGGCTCAGGTTGGGGACTACAGTGCAGTCCACACTACCCCAGCAGCAGCCCACACTACCCCAGCAGCAGCCCACACTACCCCAGCAGCAGCCCACACTATCCCAGCAGCAGCCCACACTACCCCAGCAGCAGCCCACACTACCCCAGCAGCAGCCCACACTACCCCAGCAGCAGCCCACACTATCCCAGCAGCAGCCCACACTATCCCAGCAGCAGCCCACACTACCCCAGCAGCAGCCCACACTACCCCAGCAGCAGCCCACACTATCCCAGCAGCAGCCCACACTACCCCAGCAGCAGCCCACACTATCCCAGCAGCAGCCCACACTACCCCAGCAGCAGCCCACACTACCCCAGCAGCAGCCCACACTACCCCAGCAGCAGCCCACACTACCCCAGCAGCAGCCCACACTATCCCAGCAGCAGCCCACACTATCCCAGCAGCAGCCCACACTACCCCACCAGCAGCCCACACTATCCCAGCAGCAGCCCACACTATCCCAGCAGCAGCCCACACTATCCCAGCAGCAGCAGCCCACACTACCCCAGCAGCAGCCCACACTACCCCAGCAGCTCACACTATCCCAGCAGCAGCCCACACTATCCCAGCAGCAGCCCACACTATCCCAGCAGCAGCCCACACTATCCCAGCAGCAGCCCACACTATCCCAGCAGCAGCCCACACTACCCCAGCAGCAGCCCACACTACCCCAGCAGCAGCCCACACTACCCCAGCAGCAGCCCACACTACCCCAGCAGCAGCCCACACTACCCCAGCAGCAGCCCACACTACCCCAGCAGCAGCCCACACTACCCCAGCAGCAGCCCACACTATCCCAGCAGCAGAGGTAAGTGGGGTAGGTGGGGGTGGGGGGCGGGAAGATGGGCTGGGGGTGGGTGGTGATTGGGGAGGTGAGTGGGGTAGGTGAGGGTCGGGGGGTGGGGCGGTGTGGGGGGTGGTGGTGGGGGGGGTGAGGGTGTGGGGGTGTGGGTGGGGGTGTGGGTAGGTGGGGTGGGGGTGGGGGAGTGGGGTGAGGGGGTGGGGGTATGTGTGGTGGGAGTGGTGAGTGGGGAGGTGAGTGGGGTAGATGGGGTGGGGGGTGAGGGAGGTGGTGGTGGATGGATGTGGGTGGGGCAGGTGGGGTAGGTGGAGGTGGGGGGGAAGATGGGGTGAGGGATTAGGGTGGGTGGCGTAGGTTGGTGGGATTGGGGGGTGGGGTGTGGGGGGGTGAGTGGGGGTGGGGTGGGGGTAGGGGGGTGAGGGGGTGGGGTGAGGAGTAGGTGGGGTGGTGGTGGGGTGGGGGGGTGAGTGGGGTAGGTGGGTGGGGGTGGGGGGTGTGGGGGTGGGGTGAGGTGTAGGTGGGGTGGTGGCGGGGTGGGGGGGTGAATGGGGTAGGTGGGGTGGGGGGATGGGGTGGGGGTGGGGTGGGGTGAGGGGTAGGTGGTGGGGTGGGGGGGTGAGTGGGGTAGGTGGGGTGGTGGTGGGGGTGTGAGTGGTGTGGGTGGGGTGGTGGGGTGGGGGGGTGAATGGGGTAGGTGGGTGGGGGTGCGGTGGGGTGGTGGTGTGGTGGGGGGGGTGAGTTGGGTAGGTGGGTGGGGGAGTGGGGGGGTGGGGTGAGGGGTAGGAGTGGTGGTGGTGGGGGTGGGGGTGAGTGGGGTAGGTGGGTGGGGGTGCGGGGGGGTGGTGGGGGGGGGGGGGTGAGTTGGGTAGGTGGGTGGGGGAGTGGGGGGGTGGGGTGAGGGGTAGGTGTGGTGGTGGTGGGGGGGGGTGAGTTTCGTAGGTGGGTGGGGGGGTGGGGGGGTGGGGTGAGGGGTAGGTGTGGTGGTGATGGGGTGGGGGGGTTGGGTAGGTGGGTGGGGGAGTGGGGGGTGGGGTGAGGGGTAGGTGGGTGGGGGAGTGGGGGGGGGGTGGGGTGAGGGGTAGGTGTGGTGGTGGGGTGGGGGGGGGGGTGATCAGGTGACAATTGCCTCCTGACGTCTTGTTTGATGTGAATTTTTCCCCACACATTCTCCAGGATCCCTGACACTGAGATGTTCCTGCTGGGATTTGGCTAAAGGGGAAGGTTGACCATTTGATGGGCAGTCCCAGGGGTTATATCCAGTTCAGTGACGGGAAACTGTTCATTTTGTTTTAAGTTGACAAAACAGAATGAACTGAAATAAATGTTTTCGGGGTTTAGCGCAGAGATCATTGGGAAAGTTTCCACGTTTTAAATGTTCCTTTTGCATAATCAGATTTTTCTTAAAACATTTTACAAAACAAAAGAATTTGTAACAAACGTCGTCTTTTCACAAATAGAAAATCTTGTGGTAGCGCCGTCTGGAAAATAAATAGCATTTGTTTTTTTTTAAATATCGGAAGAAATGAAGTTTGAAAGTCGAGTTACCGAGAGAAAATGCAGCAGATTCCTAATCAAATAGTCCACGGCGCAGGAACCAGTGCAAAACGCTGATTGGTCCAAGTTACAGAGGAACAGGAGCAGGCCATTCATCCCATCAAGTCTGTCCCCAGTGAGGGTCCATCAGACGCAATGGTGTGGATTTTAATTTCTACTTGCATAGATTTCCGTTATTGCTTTCAGAGGCATCGTCCGCGTCACTGTCACAGTCACATCATCTTAAAGAGCAGAAAGGGTGAAATATCCAAATGTACACAGGTCCGAGCGGAGACATCCCCGATCCAATTGCAGCCAGTGAGAGTGAGGACACAATGTATTCCTTGCACATTGAGCATTTCTCCCAATCACACATTCCTCAGGGAGCTGTGGGATCTGGGTCAGTATGAGCTGTGGGAAGCTGCAGCCCCCCCTTCCTCAGGACAGGCTGCAGATTGGGGCAGAGTTTGGGACTGGCCCCCTGAGGGAGGGTTACTCGGTTCAATCACACCCTCGGCTGCAACATAGTCTCTTTATTTAATTGTGAAAAAAAGCGTTGAGTTCTTCATAAACAGGAGTCCTGTCGTGGTGGCCCTGGCTGTCATAAGGAAGCAGGGTGTCTGGGTGGAAGCCGGTGCGCAGGGCTGGGTTATTGAAGAGTAGCCCATGGCTCGGGCCCCGGGAGCCGGCTACTGCAGAGTAGTGCATGGTGTAGTGATAATTCTTGTCCTGGTCTGGGGAGGACTCCCCCTTCAGGGGGTAAGTACCGTTGGTGCAAAGTGAGGGACTGAGCGGCCCCTCCAGTTCTGAGCTGGTATATTCTGGGGACGTGTTCCCATACAGATGTTCATAGGTGGAGCAGTAGGGGTGCGAGCGGAGAGGGTGGCTGTTGGCAGGCCCGGGCTGGCACTGGGGGCTGGGCAGCCTGGCACACTGGTAAGAGTAGGGGTGCATGGCGAAGGAGGAGTTGGGGGCGTGCAGGCGCCCCGTGTCCTGGCTCTGCTCCGTCAGGAAGTTGCGGGAGTTGAGCTGTAAGCAGCCAGCCACCAGGTTGGTGGTGGGTTGGGACAGACCCTTACACAGAGTCTGCACATAGGACACCAGGTCCGGCCTCTTGCCCGATCTCAGGATCTCAGACAAAGCCCAGATGTAGTTCTTCGCCAGTCGGAGTGTTTCTATTTTAGAAAGTTTCTGTGTCTTTGAGTAACACGGGACCACTTTGCGGAGATTGTCCAGAGCCGAGTTCAGATCGTGCATCCTGTTCCTCTCGCGGGTATTCGCTTTGTGCCTCCTCAGTTTGAACCGCTCCATCCTCGCCTTGGTCATTTTCCTCCGTTTGGGACCACGTTTCCTGGGCCTGGCCCCGTTTTCCTCATCAACCTCGTCTTCCTCCCCCTCCTCCTCCTCCATCCCTGTCTCCACCTCCTCATTGTTCGGGGCTCCACTCATTGAATCCTCAGCCTGACTATCCACCGGCTCACAGCTCTCACTCTTTCTCTCTTCCCTCATTTTGTCTTCGTCGCTCTCGCTGTCATCCGCCCAGGCCGTGTATTTCTGGCCCTCGGGGATGAGGGTAGGGTCACTGAAGAGTCTTGTCAACATTCTTACTGTTCAATCGGGAATTAAAACACACTTTTAATATCATGCTCAGCACTTAGTCCCAGAAAATTAAACCCCAAACAGAACACCACAATATCCCAAATCTTCCTGATTTCAGCAGTGGGTCATAGAATCAGAGAATTTACAGTGCAGGCGGCCATTCGGCCCATCGAGTCTGCACCAGCCCTTGGAAAGAGCACCCTACTTAACCCCTCGCTTCCACCCTATCCCCGTAACCCAGTAACCCCACCGTACCTTTTTTGGACACTAATGGCAACTTATCATGGCCAATCCACCTAACCTGCATGCCTTTGGACTGTGGGAGGAAACCGGAGCACCCGGAGGAAACCCACGCAGACACGGGGAGGATGTGCAGACTCCGCACAGACAGTGACCCAGCAGGGAATCAAACCTGGGACCCTAGAGCTGTGAGGCAACTGTGCTAACCACTGTGCTACCGTGCTGCCCATTAACCACTGTGCCACCCTCATTAAATTTTAAGGGTCATTAAACTTTCCCAGGACTTTTCCAGCCATACCAGCAGATTTGGGCTGTGGCCAGTGACCGGGAAGTGTTGATGCAGAGAAACGTCGGGAGTGAAACACTGAGACATGTTTGCAGAACATGCGCTGGATTATCTGGGTGCTGGATCTCCCCGACCTCTCTTTAAAGGTCACTGGGCTAAATCGCTGGCTTTGAAAGCAGACTAAGCAGGCCAGCAGCACGGGTTCAATTCCCCTATCTGCCTCCCCGAACAGGCGCCGGAATGTGGCGACTAGGGGCTTTTCACAGCAACTTCATTCGAAGCCTACTTGTGACAATAAGCGATTTTCATTTCATTTTTTCATTTTTGTGGTTAAAGGGGAGAGGGACATTGTGAAACGAGAAGGTTGCGGTTGGCTCAGTCTGAACAAACGGAACTTTAATCAGTCTCCCGAGATGGAGGAATCTGCAGTTAAATTCCAAACATATCGGAACAATTTGCCTTTCAGGATTTTGCAATTTATTGTTTCGATTATTTTCAGGTTTTCTCAAAACCCGTTTTTGGACAATTTTAATCTTTAATTTGATAATAAAAAAATAAATGAAATACTTGCGGAATCGATGCTGTGTTTATACAGTTTGCACGCATTCCCCAATTCTTGTTCCATCCTGAAATCTAATCGTGTCTATTTATCTGTGAAGATTTGAGCTGATTTGAAGCTGGGGGTGGAGAATCTGCTGCTGATCATTCACAAGGACAATCGGCCACACATTCTATTCCAGCAAATTTCTTCAACTTCATTCTGGAGAAACTTAGGAACTTATTTTAAAAATTCTATATTTCCTTTTTAACGGCGAAGTAGTGAAATATGGGAGCTGCGGAGTCCGGGGAAATGGGTCGGTTCGTCTCCCCAAATGTCCCCAATTCAACCGCTGCCGGCAGCTGAGAATCTCCCCAAATCCCATCTTCACCGGCAGATTTTTAGAGATTGAGACATAAAGGATACAAGTTTAGTGACGGGTTCAGCAGATGCTGCACATTATTCACTGAAGTCAGTGTCACTGAGTCTGGGCCCCTGCCGCTGCCCAGCCCCCTCCCCAGCCCCCCTGCCCCCTGCCCAGCCCCCCTGCCCAGCCCCCCTGCCCCCCTGCCCCCTCCCCAGCCCCCTGCCCCCTCCCCAGTCCCCCTGCCCCCTCCCCAGCCCCCCCGCACCCTCCCAGCCCCCCTGCCCTCTCCCCAGTCCCCTGCCCCCTTCCCAGCCCCCCCCCCCCCCCCTCCCCCCTGCCCCCTCCCCAGCCCCTGCCCCCCCCCCCCCCCCCTCCAGGCAGCTTACCTGCTGGATGAGCCGAGCCGGGTTTATCTCATTGTTCACGGGCCACCTTCTGGGATTCGGGTTCTGGGCGTTTTGCAAATCTGCTCATCGCCAATGTATCGACTGGAGGAGAGTGGCACCTCCACCAAACTGCGGTACCAGCCCCGGTGCCAGGCCATATGGTAGCACGTCATTGGCAGCAGGCATCACATGAGAGGCACTGATTGACATGCGGAGCGTTCAAATCCCCGGTCCCCCCGGGACCCGGGCTCACCATCTGTCACCCGCCTAACTCCCTCCACACACAGCGGAGCAGCTCCCAGCTCAGAGCCGCCCACACTGCACCCCCTCCCCTAACCCTGCACCTCTCCCCTAACCCTGCACCCCTAACCCTAACCCTTCACCCCTCCCCTAACCCTGCACCCCTAACCCTAACCCTGCACCCCTCCCCTAACACTGCACCCCTAACTCTAACCCTACACCACCTCCCCTAACCCTGCACCCCGAACCCTAACCCTGCACCCCTCCCCTAACACTGCACCCCACCCCTAACACTGCACCCCTAACCCTAACCCTGCACCCCTCCCCTAACACTGCACCCCTCCCCTAACACTGCACCCCCTCCCCTAACCCTGCACCCCTCCCCTAACACTGCACCCCTAACCCTAACACTAAACCACCTCCCCTAACCCTTCACCCTTCCCCTAACACTGCACCCCTCCCCTAACCCTGCACCCCTCCCCTAACACTGGACCCCACCCCTAACACTGCACCCCTAACCCTAACCCTACACCACCTCCCCTAACCCTTTACCCTTCCCCTAACACTGCACCCCTCCCCTAACCCTGCACCCCTCCCCTAACACTGCACCCCACCCCTAACACTGCACCCCACCCCTAACCCTACACCACCTCCCCTAACCCTGCACCCCTCCCCTAACCCTACACCCCCTCCCCTAACCCTGCACCCCTAACCCTAACCCTGCACCCCCTCCCCTAACCCTACACCCCCTCCCCTAACCCTGCACCCTTAACCCCTAACCCTACACCACCTCCCCTAACCCTGCACCCCTCCCCTAACCCTACATCCCCACCCCTAACACTGCACCCCTCCCCTAACCCTGCACCCCTAACCCTAACCCTGCACCCCTCCCCTAACCCTACACCCCCTCCCCTAACCCTGCACCCCCTCCCCTAACCCTACACCCCCTCCCCTAACCCTGCACCCTTAACCCCAACACTACACCACCTCCCCTAACCCTGCACCCCTCCCCTAACCCTACACCCCCACCCCTAACACTGCACCCCTCCCCTAACCCTACACCCCCTCCCCTAACCCTGCACCCCGCCCCTAACACTGCACCCCTCCCCTAACCCTGCACCCCTCCCCTAACCCTGCACCCCCTCCCCTAACCCTACACCCCCAACCCTAACCCTACATCCCCTCCCCTAACCCTACACCCCTCCCCTAACCCTGCACCCCCTCCCCTAACCCTACACCCCTAACCCTACACCCCTCCCCCAACCCTGCACCCCCTCCTCTAACCCTACACCCACTCCCCTAACCCTGCAGCCCCTCCCCTAACCCTACACCCCTCCCCTAACCCTACACCCCTCCCCCAACCCTGCACCCCCTCCTCTAACCCTACACCCACTCCCCTAACCCTGCAGCCCCTCCCCTAACCCTGCACCCCTAACCCTAACCCTACACCCCCTTCTCTAACCCTACACCCCTAACCCTACACCCCTCCCCCAACCCTGCACCCCCTCCTCTAACCCTACACCCACTCCCCTAACCCTGCAGCCCCTCCCCTAACCCTACACCCCTCCCCTAACCCTACACCCCTCCCCCAACCCTGCACCCCCTCCTCTAACCCTACACCCACTCCCCTAACCCTGCAGCCCCTCCCCTAACCCTACACCCCCTTCTCTAACCCTACACCCCCTTCCCTAACACTGCACCCCCTCCCCTAACCCTACACCCCCTTCTCTAACCCTGCACCCCTCCCCTAACACTGCAGCCCCTCCCCTAACACTGCACCCCAACCCTAACCCTGCACCCCCTCCCCTAACCCTACACCTCCTCCCCTAACCCCGCACTCCCTTCTCTAACCCTGCACCCCTCCCCTAACACTGCAGCCCCTCTCCTAACTCTGCACCCCTTACCCTGCACCCCTCCCTCAACCTGCACCCTCCCCCTAATCCTGCACTCCCTCCCCCAACCCTGCACCCCCTCCTCCGAACCCTGCACCCCCTCCCCCCAACCCTGCACCCCCTCCCCTAACCCCGCACCCATCCCCCTAACCCTGCACCCCCTCTCCCCAACCCTGCACCCCCTCCCCCTAACCCCACAGCCCCTCCCCCTAACACTGCACCCCCTCCCCAACCCCGCACCCCCTCCCCCTAACCCTGCACCCCCTCCCGTAACCCTGCACCACCTCCCCCTAACCCTGCACACCCTCCCCTAACCCTGGACCCCCTCCCCTAACCCTGCACCCCCTCCCCTAAACCTGCACCCCCTCCCCTAACCCTACACCCCTAACCCTGCACCCCTCCCCTAACCCTAACCCTGCACCCCCTCCCCTAACACTGCAGCCCCTCCCCTAACCCTGCACCCCCTCCCCGAACCCTGCACCCCCTCCCCTAACCCTGCACCCCCCCATCCCCCCCCCCCCCCCCCCCCAACCATACCCCAGCGCCTGGGTGTTTTTTTTCTCCGTTTTGGGAGAATTGTGATGTTAATGATTCCGTTTCTCTGGGTCTGAGCAGAAACGCTCCATCCGCCGGGGCTGGCACGGAGCAAACCCCACTTTATAAAGAGGAGATTTCCTGCCAGTTTCATGTTGGTAAAATCAAACAAAAAACTCAGATTTGTGCAGTGCCCCGTCCAAAGTGGTTTAACAAATGCAGAGGTAGAAACTGTACCGTATTTACCCAAACACACAGCGCAATATTTACCCCGCTTCCTTGTGTCTACGCACCTTCTAATTTCTCCATTAATTCCCCACAAGTTATATTTTCCGGGAACATTTTATAATTAAAACAAGAACAATGGCAACATACTGAGCACACAGTGCTGGAATTCTGAAACAAAACACAAGATACTGGAAATACTCAGAAAGTCAGACAGCAAGGCGAGAATCAGAGTTAACCATTTACACTTGGAGCTCTGTAACTAACGCACGGAATGAGGGTTTGCTGCAATTACCCGCAGCTAATTATCCTGCCAAGCCACCCTGGGACCCACTCTAATGGCCAACCCCAGGTATTTACCCTGAATATTGGGTATTTACCCTGGAACTCGGTATTTACCCTGAATATTGGGTATTTACCCAAGAACCTGGTATTCACCCTGAATATTGGATATTGGCTATTTACCCTGAGACAGTATTTACCCTGTATATTGGGTATTTACCCTGGAACTCGGTATTTACCCTGAATATTGATTTGCTTTTGATTAGATTTATTGTCATGTGTAACCAGGTACAGTGAAAAGTGTTGTCGGGCGTACAGTCCAGAGAGATTATTCCATACATGAAAATATAGGACATACAATAAACACACAATGTAAATACATTGTCAGACATCAAGTGAAGCACACGGAGTGTAGTGCTACTTATCAGAGAAGATGTGGGAAGAGATCTGTTCAGTCCATAAGAGGGTCATTCAGAAGTCTGGGAACAGCGGGGAAGAAGCTGTTTTTGAATCTGTTAGTGCCTGTTCTCAGACTTTTGTATCTCCTGCCCGATGGAAGAAGTTGGAAGAGAGAATAAGCTGGGTGGGAGGGATCTTTGATTATGCTGCCCACTTTCCCAAGGCAGCGGGAGGTGTAGACAGAGTCAATGGATGGAGGGCAGTATCATGTGATGGAAATCTTAAAGTGCATCAAGGTAGATAAATAAATCCCTGGGGCCTGATTAAATGTATTCCAGGAGATTGTGCAAAGCTAGGAAATAAATTGTGGGTCCCCTAGCTGAGATATTTGAATCGTCGACAGCCATATGGGAGGTACCTGAAGATTGGAGGGAAGCAAATATTGTGCCCTTGTTTAAGAAGGGTCACAGGGAAAAGCCTGGGAACTACAGACCGGTGAGCCGAACGTATGTTCGTAGTATGTTCGGTAGGTAAGTTGTTTGAAGGTATTCTGAGAGACAGGATCTACAGGCATTTAGAGAGGCAAGGATTGATTAGGGACAGTCAGCATGGCTTTGTGAGTGGAAAATCATGTCTCACAAATTTGATTCAGTTTTTAAAGGGGTAATCAGAAGGTAGATGAGGGCAGTGCAGTTGATGTTGTCTACAAGGACCTTAGCAAGGCCTTTGACAAGGTGCCATGTGGTAGGTTGCATAAGGTTAAATCGCACAGGATCCAGGGTGAGGTAGCCAATTGGAAACAAAATTGGCTTGACAACAGAAGGTGGTTGTGGAGGATCATTTTTCAAACTGGAGGCCTGTGACCAGTGGTGTGCCTCAGGAATCAGTGCTGTGTCCACTGTTATTTGTTATTTATATTAATGATTTGGATGAGAATTTAGGAGGCATGGTTAGCAAGTTTGTGGATGACACCAAGATTGGTGGCATAGTGGACAGTGAAGAAGGTTATCTAGGATTGCAACAGGATCTTGATCAATTGGGCCAGTGGGCCAATGAATGGCAGATGGATTTTAATTTGGATAAATGTGAGGTGATGCATTTTGGTAGATCGAATCGGGGCAGGACCTACTCATTTAATGGTAGGGAGTTGGGGAGAGTTATAGAATAAAGAGATTGAGGGGTACAGGTTCATAGCTTCTTGAAGGTGGAGTTGCAGGTGGACAGGGTGGTGAAGAAGGCATTCAGCAGGCTGGGTTTCATTGGACAGAGCATTGAATACAGGAGTTTGGACGTCTTGTTGAAGTTGTACAGGATATTAGTAAGGCCACACTTGGAATACTGTGAACAGTTCTGCCTACCCTATTATAGAAAGGATATTATTAAACTAGAAAGAGTCCAAAAAATATTTACTAGGATGCTACCGGGACTTGATGGTTTGGGTTATAAGGAGAGGCTGGATAGACTGGGACTTTTTCCCCTGGAGCTTAGGAGGCTTAGGCGTGACCTTATAGAGGTTTATAAAATAATGAGGATAATCAGTAGTCAGAAAATTAATGAAAAAGGTCTGCGGGACAGAATTAATCCCCAATTGGAGAGGCAAGGATTAATCAAGGATAGTCAGCATTGCTTTGTCAAAGGGTGATTATGTCTAACATATTCGAATTTTTTGAGAAGGTGACTAAGTGTGTAGGTGAGGGCAGTAGTCTACATGGACTTCAGTAAGGCTTTTGACAAGGTCTTGCATGGGAGACTGATCAAGAAGATAAGAGCCCATGGTGTCCAGGGCAATTTGGAAAATGGATCCAAAGTTGGCTTTGTGGCAGAGTGTGATGGGCGAAGGTTGTTTTTATGACAGGAAGCATGTGTCCAATGGTGTTCCGCAGGGACCGGTGCTGGGACCTTCGCTGTTTGTAGTGCACATGAATGATCTGGATGTGAATGTGGGGATTTGATCAGTAAAGTTGCAGATTAAATGAAAATTGGTGGTGTGGCAAAGAGTGAGGAGGAAAGGCTCAGGTTACAGGACAATATCGACCGGCTGGTCACTGGGCAGAACTGTGGCAAATGTGTGAGGTGATGCATTTTGGGAGGACTAACAAGGTTAGGTAATAAACAATGAACGGTAGGATGCTGGGAAGTACAGAGGGCCGGCGGGACCTTGGGGTGCATGTCCAAATATCCCTGAAGGCAGCAAGGGAGGTAGATAAGGTGGTTAAGGAGGCAGATGGGATACTTGCCTTTATTAGTTGAGGCATAGAATATAAGAGCAGGAAGGTGATGATGTATAAAACGCTGGTGAGGCCACAGCTGGAGTACTGTGTGCAGTTCTCGTCGCCACTCTATAGGAAGGATGTGATTTCACTGGAGAGGGTGCAGAGGAGATTCACCAGGATGTTGCCTGGGCTGGAGTGTCTCAGCTATGGGGAGAAGCTGGTTAGGCTGGGGCTGTTCTCCTTGGAGCAGAGAAGGTAGAGCCCCCCTGATTGAGGTGCACAGAAGTGTGAGGGACATAGATGGGGTGTTTACGAAGAAATCTTTCCCCTTAGTCAAGGGGTCAATAACCAGGGGGCGAGATTTAAGGTAAGAGGCAGAAGATTTAGAGGGGATGTGAGGAAACACTATTTGGTGGGAATCTGGGACTCGCTGCCTGATAGGGCAGTGGAGGCAGGAATCCTCACAACATTTAAGAAGTATTCAGATGAGTATTAAAACACCACAGCCTAAAAGGACAGGGACAAAGAGCTGGAAATGTGAGTAGAATAGAATGTGCTGGATGGCCAGTGTGGACAGGATGGGCCAATCTGTGCTGTAAAACTGTGTGACTCTGTGCCCTGGTATTTACTGTGTAGGTTGTGCATTTATCCAGGACCCGATATTTCCCTGTATACAGTATTATATCTTTACTATTCAGGAATTCCCTGACCATGGACTGACCAGGCAGTTACCCTGCTGTATCAGTGAATTCAGCATTTCCTCTATTAATGCCAGTCTTTCTGAATGTTGAACATTAACCCTATCCACTGCATTTTGTATTTATTAGAGGATTTACATTCTGCACCCGGCCCAAACTATAATCACTATTTGCCTGTTGTACTTTACACGACTTTCATCAATCGGGTACCAATTATGTTTAATTTATGTCACACTTATCCTGTTATATTTAGTCTATATATTCTGCCGTAACACCGGACGTGATAAACCTAACCTGTTTTATTTTTCTTTTGTTCAAGTTCGTTTATCTAGATATGTGCCGATTAATGTCAGATATCCGAAGCTTCCTACACTGGGAGACTGCCTGCTGAGTTCCCTCCACATATATAGTGGCCGTGCGATATGTTTGATAAAATGCTCTTCATGTTAGTTAACATCTACACACAGGACTTACCTTCTGTCATTCAGCATTATCCCTACATGGACTGTATCCACCGTATTTATCTGTAAATGTTAGATTTATAGGGCGCATCTTCTATCACCAAATACTCGATATACGGAACATGGAGACACTTTTATCTGTACAGACTATATTTATGATTTATTAGAATTTACATGCATTTCTCTGTGCATAATATATTAAACAGATAGATTTTATTAACCCTGTCTATATCATATTGACCCTATATATTGATACAGTCCCAATTGATGTTAGAACTGGACGGGAAAATCCCAGAATGGAACCCTGGTTCAAAATACCCTCTTTAAATAAAGCATGGAGGAACAGAGTCATATGACTGCTGATTAGTTTTAACAACAAGGGAAAAACATTTATTAAACATTAAAAATTGAATTATGATTCAATATTCCTTTAACCTCCCCCCTTAATTTAACAACCACACACAGATTTTAAGATGAACACAGATTACAAATCTCCAGTGGTCTCATTAGCACAAAGACCCTTGTAATCACACACATAATGACTGTGGGCAAATGCACTCTGAACCCCAAGTGAATATTTGTGCAAGTCTCCTCAGAATCCCCCCAGTTCATTACCACATGAGAGTTCCCAAACTCCACTCCCACAAACACACTTCAAAACCTTCTCTCAAAATTATGCTTTTCCACAGCAGTTTGCAATCTGAAATCCAGACCAGGTTTTCCAAATGACTCTTTTGAACAAGATGTGGAGATGCCGGCATTGGACTGGGGTGAACACAGTAAGAAGTATTACAACATCAGGTTAAAGTTCAACAGGTTTGTTTCAAATCACTAGCTTTCGGAGCACTGCTTCCTCAGGAAAGGAAGGAGCAGTGCTCCGAAAGCTAGTGATTTGAAACAAACCTGTTGGACTCTAACCTGGTATGTAAGGCTTCTTACTTTTAACAAAGCTTTGCTCCACTTTTAACAACAAACCCAAATCAGGATTTTACACAACCCCCGTTAAGATTTCATTGTCTTAACTGCTTTGCAAACTGCTCACAATTGCTTTGACTCTCAATTCCCGACTGTATTAAAAATACATCAAATGTTTCCTCCACCTCTGAAGTCTGCTGTCCCACTTCAAATCTAGTTACTGCAATTGTCTTATTAACTCAGAACACTTTTTTTACTCTTCCCAGAATTATACTGAACCATACTTTGGTCTCTATTCACTTAACTCCAGAATTCTTGGTCACTTCTGTTCACTTAGGGGCCCTTGCAGTTTGTGAATCATGTAAATAATTAATAGGACAACCTTAGATTACAGGAGGATATCGCCGGGCTGGTCAGATGGGCTGATCAGTGGAAATGAAATTCAATCCAGATTGAGGTGATGCACTTGGGCAGGACAAACAAGGCAAGGGGAATACATGATAAATGGCAAAACCCTGGGAAGCACCGAGGATCAGAGGGATCTTGCTGTGCATGCACACCTGTCCCTTGAGGTAGCAGAGCAGGTGGATACAATGGTTAAGAAGGCAGATGGTATTCTTGCCTTTATTATCTGAGGCCTAGAGTTTAAGAGCAGGGAGGTTATGCTGGAACTGTATAAAATGTTAGTTAGGCCACAGCTAGAGTATTGTGCGCAGTTCTGGAATCCACATTATAGGAGGGATGTGATAGCACTGGAAAGGGTGCAGAGGAGATTTACCAGGATGTTGCCTGGGCTGGAGAGTGTTAGTTATGAAGGGATTGGATAGACTGGGGTTGTTTTGCCTGGAGCAGAGGAGACTGAGGGGGGACATGATTGAGGTGTATAAAATTATGAGGGGCATAGATAGAGGGGACAGGAAGAAACATTTCCCCTTGGTGGAGGGATCAATGACCAGGGGGCAGAGATGTAAGGTGAGGGGCAGGAGGTTTAGAGGAAATGTGAGGAATAACCCTTTCACCCAGAGGGTAGTGGGAATCTGGAACCCGCTGCCTGAGAGGGTGGTAGAGGCGGGAACCCTCACAACATTTAAAAAGTATTTAGATGAACACGTGAAATGCCACAGTACACAAGTCTATGATCCAAGTTCTGGAAAATGGTGTTGGAATAGACAGGTGCCTGTGGGTCAGTGTGGACTCAATAAGATGAAAGGCTGCTTTCCGTGTTGTAAAAACTCAATGATTATGACTCTATTTCTCTAACTTGCTTAACCAGCTGTTCTTCATTCCTCTGCGTTTGTTTTTTAAAATCATTATTCTATGGTATGGCTTTTCCTCTGGCAAAGCTGAGAGAGATGTTCTGCCTCTAGTCTTCTGAACTAACTGTTTCTAGAAGAGCTGTGAGAAATGCCTTCTCTCTCACTACCTATCTTCAACTGCAATCCAATTAGCCAAACAAAAACTTTAAAGCTTCTCTACCTTAGAAGTCCCCAGTTGCTAAGCAACTCCCACATGCTTATGTCTTTCATTTATTCTTCACAGCTGGAACTTAATCAACACCTACACATATAGACACCTTTGTCTTTCATGAATATAACAATAGGTTTTACCTTTCCAGGCACAGAAACATTAAATTAAACCCTCTTAAAACTATACCTTATGTCTATTGTTTACCAATACAAATATAAATCCCTTAAAACTACCTTTATTTTCCTAGCAATATAACATATTAACCCTGTATATGTTGTATTAACCCTTTACATGTCGGAGGCAGCACAATAGCACAATGGCTAGCACTATTGCTTCACAGCGCCAGGATCCCGGGTTCGATTCTCGGCTTGGGTCACTGGCTGTGCACGTTCTCCCCGTGTCTGCGTGGATTTCCTCCGGGTGCTCCGGTTTAATAAGAACATAAGAACTAGGAGCAGGAGTAGGCCATCTGGCCCCTCGAGCCTGCTCCGCCATTCAATGAGATCATGGCTGATCTTTTGTGGACTCAGCTCCACTTTCCGGCCCGAACACCATAACTCTTAATCCCTTTATTCTTCAAATGCTGTACTGTGCTGTACTGTTTCCTCTCACAAGTCCCGAAAAACCTGCTTGTTAGGTGAATTGGACATTGTGAATTCTCCCTCTGTGTACCTGAACAGGTGCCGGAATGTGGCAACTAGGGGCTTTTCACAGTAACTTCATTGTAGTGTTAATATAAGCCTACGTGTGACACTGATAAAGATTATTAACCCTGTATACAATCTATCCAATATATTTGGAATATACTGCCTTTGGTTATACTGTATTTTTAACTTTTTTATTTTTCCAGTTAAGGGGCAAATTAGCGTGGCCAATCCACCTAGCTTGCACATCTTTGGAGTTGTGGGGGCAAGACCCACGCTGACACGGGGGAAAATGCAAACTCCACACGGACAGTAACCCGGGGCCAAGATGAAACCCGTGTCCTCTGTGCCATGAGGTGGCTGTACTGTGCTGTACTGTGCTGTACTGTGCTATACTGTGCTATACTGTGCTGTACTGTGCTGTACTGTGCTGTACTGTGCTATACTGTGCTGTACTGTGCTGTACTGTTCTATATCTATATATCTATTATCCCTATATACAATATACTGGCTCTGTCTGTACTGTATTATCCCTATATATAATACACTGGCTCTTTCTATATTGTATTATCCCTATATATAATATACTGACACTGTCTGTACTGTATTATCCCTATATATAATATACTGGCTCTTTCTATATTGTATTATCCCTATATATAATATACTGACTCTTTCTATATTGTATTAATCCTATATATAATACACTGGCTCTTTCTATATTGTATTATCCCTATATATAATATACTGGCTCTTTCTATATTGTATTAACCCTATATATAATATACTGACTGTCTGTACTGTATTATCCCTATATATAATATACTGGCTCTTTCTATATTGTATTATCCCTATATATAATATACTGACTCTTTCTATATTGTATTAATCCTATATATAAGATACTGACTCTGTCTGTACTGTATTATCCCTATATATAATATACTGGCTCTTTCTATATTGTATTAACCCTATATATAATATACTGACTCTGTCTGTACTGTATTATCCCTATATATAATATACTGGCTCTTTCTATATTGTATTAACCCTATATATAATATACTGACTCTGTCTGTACTGTATTATCCCTATATATAATATACTGGCTCTTTCTATATTGTATTATCCCTATATATAATATACTGGCTCTTTCTATATTGTATTATCCCTATATATAATATACTGGCTCTTTCTATATTGTATTAACCCCATATATAATATACTGGCTCTATATATACCGTATTAACCCTATATATAATATACTGACTGTCTGTACTGTATTATCCCTATATATAATATACTGACTCTATCTATACCGTATTAACCCTATATATAATATACTGGCTCTTTCTATATTGTATTAACCCTATATATAATATACTGACTGTCTGTACTGTATTATCCCTATATATAATATACTGGCTCTTTCTATATTGTATTATCCCTATATATAATATACTGGCTCTATATATACCGTATTAACCCTATATATAATATACTGGCTCTTTCTATATTGTATTATCCCTATATATAATATACTGACTGTCTGTACTGTATTATCCCTCTATATAATATACTGGCTCTTTCTATATTATATTAACCCTATATATAATATACTGGCTCTTTCTATATTGTATTAATCCTATATATAATATACTGACTCTGTCTGTACTGTATTAACCCTATATATAATATACTGGCTCTTTCTATATTGTATTAACCCTATATATAATATACTGGCTCTATATATACCGTATTAACCCTATATATAATATACTGACTGTCTGTACTGTATTATCCCTATATATAATATACTGACTCTATCTATACCGTATTAACCCTATATATAATATACTGGCTCTTTCTATATTGTATTAACCCTATATATAATATACTGACTGTCTGTACTGTATTATCCCCATATATAATATACTGGCTCTTTCTATATTGTATTATCCCTATATATAATATACTGACTGTCTGTACTGTATTATCCCTCTATATAATATACTGGCTCTTTCTATATTATATTAACCCTATATATAATATACTGTCTCTTTCTATATTGTATTATCCCTATATATAATATACTGACTGTCTGTACTGTATTATCCCTCTATATAATATACTGGCTCTTTCTATATTATATTAACCCTATATATAATATACTGGCTCTTTCTATATTGTATTATCCCTATATATAATATACTGGCTCTTTCTATATTATATTAACCCTATATATAATATACTGGCTCTTTCTATATTGTATTATCCCTATATATAATAGACTGACTGTCTGTACTGTATTGGCCCTATATATAATATACTGACTCTATCTATACCGTATTAACCCTATATATAATATACTGACTCTGTCTGTACTGTATTAACCCTATATACAATATACTGGCTCTTTCTATACTGTATTAACCCCATATACAATATACTGACTCTGTCTGTACTGTAGTAACCCTATATATATAATATACTGACTCTGTCTGTACTGTATTAACCCTATATACAATATACTGGCTCTTTCTATACTGTATTAACCCTATATACAATATACTGACTCTGTACTGTACTGTATTAACCCTATATACAATATACTGACTCTTTCTGTACTGTAGTAACCCTATATATATAATATACTGACTCTGTCTGTACTGTATTAACCCTATATACAATATACTGGCTCTTTCTATACTGTATTAACCCTATATACAATATACTGACTCTGCCTGTACTGTATTAACCCTATATATAATATACTGACTCTGTCTGTACTGTATTAACCTATATATATTATAATGACTATCTGTACTGTATTGACCCTATATATAAAATACTGACTCTATCTATACCGTATTGACCCTATATATAATATACTGACTCTGTCTGTACTGTATTAACCCTATATACAATATACTGACTCTGTCTGTACTGTATTAACCCTATATATAATATATTGGCTCTTTCTATACTATATTAACCCTATATATAACATACTGGCTCTGTCCATGCTGTATTAACGCTGTATGTAATATACTGAATTTGTCTGTACTGTATTAATACTATATATAATATACTGGCTTGGTCTATACTGTGTTAACCCTATATATAATATACTGACTGTCTGTACTGTATGAACCCTATATATAATATACTGGCTCTTTCTATACTGCATTAGCCCTATATATAACATACTGGCTCTGTCCATGCTGTATTAACCTTACATATAACATACTGACTGTCTATACTGTTTTAACTCCATATATAATATCCTAACTCTATCTGTACTGTATTAAATTTTTTATTCATTTACGGGGCATCTTCATCCTAGGTGTGGGGGCTGTGAGGGTGGGGGTGGAGTGGGGCTGTGGAGGTGGAGTGGTGCTGATGGGGGGGTGGGGGTGGTGCTGGTGGGGGGGGGGTGGGGGTGGAGCTGGTGGGGGGGGTGGGGGAGGTGCTGATGGGGGGGTGGGGGTGGAGCTGGTGGGGGGGGGGTGGGGGTGGAGCTGGTGGGGGGGTGGGGGAGGTGCTGGTGGGGGTGGAGCTGGTGGGGGGGGTGGGGGAGGTGCTGATGGGGGGGTGGGGGTGGTGCTGGTGGGGGGGGTGGGGAGGTGCTGATGGGGGGGTGGGGGTGGAGCTGGTGGGGGGGGGTGGGGGTGGAGCTGGTGGGGGGGGTGGGGGGTGTGCTGGTGGGGGGGTGGGGGTGGAGCTGGTGGGGGGGTGGGGGAGGTGCTGGTGGGGGGGAGTGACACTGTGCCATGGGGAACCGCAACTCAGTGACCCGATGCCGACTTTCACCCAGGTGACCGCTCTTTCCTCGGCCCAGCCGACCATGTCGCGGGCCCTCTGCTCGTCCATGGTGAAGGGGCCGCAGCTCCGGCGATCCCCCCTGTCTTCTCCCGCTCTCGGCGGTTATGAGTGGCCCTCTCCTGGGGGAAGGGGGAACACAGAAAATGGCGAGTGTTAGACAGTCCGACACAAGCAGGTGGGTAACTGGTGGTTTCAGTGGCCAGGGCACCCGGGCATGCGGCTGGCATGGGTGCTGGCATGTGGTGCAGGGTGGGGGATACTGCCGCCCTCCAGGTTGGTGGGAAGGGGGGGGGGGGTTACAGGTGTGTGGGATGCGGTTTGGTGCCAGGGGCACAGTGCTGCCTACTCACCCTGGCCGCCCTGAGGAGGGCGTGCAGTTTCTTCTGGCACTGTTGGCCGGTCCGGATGGTGTTACCCACGGCACTGACCACCTCTGCCACCTGCATCCTGGCCCGGTGAATGGTGGAATCTAGCAGCCTCCTTCCCGGGCTGGGGTACGGGGTCGCCCGATCTCCTTCACAGTGTCGAGCAGCGTCTCCAGTTCCGTATTGGCGAATTTCAGCCTGACGGACCTGGCTGCCATCTTGTTGGCAGGGATGGTGGGAGTGGGGAGTGTAATGTGTGTGTGCGGCTGGGATGAGTGTGTGTGGGGACTGTAATGTGTGTGTGCGGCTGGGATGAGTGTGTGTGGGGAGTGTAATGTGTGTGTGGCTGGGATGAGTGTGTGTGGGGAGTGTAATGTGTGTGTGGGGCTGGGATGAGTGTGTGTGGGGAGTGTAATGTGTGTGTGAGGCTGGGATGAGTGTGTGTGGGAGTGTAATGTGTGTGTGTGGCTGGGATGAGTGTGTGTGGGGAGTGTAATGTGTGTGTGCGGCTGGGATGAGTGTGTGTGGGGAGTGTAATGTGTGTGTGTGGCTGGGATGATTGTGTGTGGGGGGTGTAATGTGTGTGTGCGGCTGGGATGAGTGTGTGTGGGGAGTGTAATGTGTGTGTGTGACTGGGATGAGTGTGTGTGGGGAGTGTAATGTGTGTATGTGGCTGGGATGAGTGTGTGTGGGGAGTGTAATGTGTGTGTGAGGCTGGGATGAATGTCTGTGGGGAGTGTAATGTGTGCGTGTGGCTGGGATGAGTGTGTGTGGGGAGTGTAATGTGTGTGTGCCGCTGGGATGAGTGTGTGTGGGGAGTGTAATGTGTGTGTGCGGCTGGGATGAGTGTGTGTGGGGAGTGTAATGTGTGTGTGGGGCTGGGGTGAGTGTGTGTGGGGAGTGTAATGTGTGTGCGGCTGGGATGAGTGTGTGTGGGGAGTGTAATGTGTGTGTGCGGCTGGGATGAGTGTGTGTGGGGAGTGTAATGCGTGTGGCTGGGATGAGTGTGTGTGGGGGGTGTAATGTGTGTGTGCGGCTGGGATGAGTGTGTGTGGGGAGTGTAATGCGTGTGGCTGGGATGAGTGTGTGTGGGGAGTGTAATGTGTGTGTGCCGCTGGGATGAATGTGTGTGGGAGTGTAATGTGTGTGTGCGGCTGGGATGAGTGTGTGTGGGGAGTGTAATGTGTGTGTGGGGCTGGGATGAGTGTGTATGGGGAGTGTAATGTGTGTGTGAGGCTGGGATGAGTGTGTGTGGGGAGTGTAATGTGTGTGTGTGGCTGGGATGAGTGTGTGTGGGGAGTGTAATGTGTGTGTGCGGCTGGGATGAGTGTGTGTGGGGAGTGTAATGTGTGTGTGGCTGGGATGAGTGTGTGTGGGGAGTGTAATGTGTGTGCGGCTGGGATGAGTGTGTGTGGGGAGTGTAATGTGTGTGTGTGGCTGGGATGAGTGTGTGTGGGGAGTGTAATGTGTGTGTGCAGCTGGGATGAGTGTGTGTGGGGAGTGTAATGTGTGTGTGGGGCTGGGATGAGTGTGTGTGGGGAGTGTAATGTGTGTGTGTGGCTGGGATGAGTGTGTGTGGGGAGTGTAATGTGTGTGTGCGGCTGGGATGAGTGTGTGTGGGGAGTGTAATGTGTGTGTGCGGCTGGGATGAGTGTGTGTGGGGAGTGTAATGTGTGTGTGAGGCTGGGGTGAGTGTGTGTGGGGAGTGTAATGTGTGTGTGCGGCTGGGATGAGTGTGTGTGGGGAGTGTAATGTGTGTGTGCGGCTGGGATGAGTGCGTGTGGGGAGTGTAATGTGTGTGTGCGGCTGGGATGAGTGTGTGTGGGGAGTGTAATGTGTGTGCGGCTGGGATGAGTGTGTGTGGGGAGTGTAATGTGTGTGCGGCTGGGATGAGTGTGTGTGGGGAGTGTAATGTGTGTGCGGCTGGGATGAGTGTGTGTGGGGAGTGTAATGTGTGTGTGGCTGGGATGAATGTGTGTGGGGAGTGTAATGTGTGTGTGCGGCTGGGATGAGTGTGTGTGGGGAGTGTAATGTGTGTGCGGTTGGGATGAGTGTGTGTGGGGAGTGTAATGTGTGTGTGCGGCTGGGATGAGTGTGTGTGGGGAGTGTAATGTGTGTGAGCGGCTGCGATGAGTGTGTGTGGGGAGTTTAATGTGTGTGTGCGGCTGGGATGAGTGTGTGTGGGGAGTGTAATGTGTGCGTGCGGCTGGGATGAGTGTGTGTGGGGAGTGTAATGTGTGTGTGCGGCTGGGATGAGTGTGTGTGGGGAGTGTAACGTGTATGTGCGGCTGGGATGAGTGTGTGTGGGGAGTGTAATGTGTGTGTGCGGCTGGGATGAGTGTGTGTGGGGAGTGAAATCTGTGTGTGAGGCTGGGATGAGTGTGTGTGGGGAGTGTAATGTGTGTGTGAGGCTGGGATGAGTGTGTGTGGGGAGTGTAATGTGTGTGCGGTTGGGATGAGTGTGTGTGGGGAGTGTAATGTGTGTGTGCGGCTGGGATGAGTGTGTGTGGGGAGTGTAATGTGTGTGAGCGGCTGCGATGAGTGTGTGTGGGGAGTTTAATGTGTGTGTGCGGCTGGGATGAGTGTGTGTGGGGAGTGAAATCTGTGTGTGAGGCTGGGATGTGTGTGTGTGGGGAGTGTAATGTCTGTGTGCGGCTGGGATGAGTGTGTGTGGGGGGTGTAATGTGTGTGTGAGGCTGGGATGAGTGTGTGTGGGGAGTGTAATGTGTGTGTGTGGCTGGGATGAGTGTGTGTGGGGAGTGTAATGTGTGTGTGCGGCTGGGATGAGTGTGTGTGGGGAGTGTAATGTGTGTGTGTGGCTGGGAACCAGCAGAGGGCAGCAGAGCAGAGCTACTGATCAGCTGTTCTGGGGAAATTTGCATACGTGCAGTGCGGTCAGCCTAAGTTGAAGGTGAACCTGCGAAGAAGACCCAAGGAGTTTGAGTAAAGGCAAGCAACCAGCAGAGGGCAGCAGAGCAGAGCTACTGATCAGCTGTTCTGGGGAAATTTGCATACGTGCAGTGCGGTCAGCCTAAGTTGAAGGTGAACCTGCGAAGAAGACCCAAGGAGTTTGAGTAAAGGCAAGCAACCAGCAGAGGGCAGCAGAGCAGAGCTACTGATCAGCTGTTCTGGGGAAATTTGCATACGTGCAGTGCGGTCAGCCTAAGTTGAAGGTGGTTTGTGGAGGGGCTGTTGGCAAGTGACAGTTAAACCTGAAACACTTCGTCAGTGTTTCCCACCCTACCTCCTCCTCTAACCAACCCCCCCACCCCACGGTGGTTGGGAAGCGGGAGCAGGGGCCTGTCGTGAAGGTGAGTGAGTGCCTTTAAATTTGCTTACCTTTCAGCGGGATCAGGGTTTGAGGTAATATCAGGTAAGCTCTTCCTTTCTTTTTCTTTTTCTTGTTTTTTTTTTAATCTAGAGGGGATGTCAGGGAAGGCAGTACAATGCTCCTCCTGCAGAATGTTTGAGGTGAGGGACGCCGTCAGTGTCCCTGCTGATTTCATCTGTGGGAAGTGCACCCAACTCCAGCTCCTCAAAAACCGTGTTAGGGACCTGGAGCTTGAGCTGGATGAACTTCGGATCATTCGGGAGGCAGAGGGGGTCATAGATAGGAGCTTCAGGGAAGTAGTTACACCAAAGACTGGAGATAGATGGGTAACTGTAAGAGGGACTGGGAAGAAGCAGTCAGTGCAGGGACCCCCTGCAGTCGTTCCCCTGAGTAACAAGTATACCGTTTTGGATACTTGTGGGGGGGACGACTTACCAGGGGTAAGCCATGGGGTACGGGCCTCTGGCACGGAGTCTGTCCCTGTTGCTCAGAAGGGAAGGGGGGAAAGGAGTAGAACATTAGTAATTGGGGACTCAATAGTCAGGGGCACAGATAGGAGATTTTGTGGGAGCGAGAGAGACTCACGTTTGGTATGTTGCCTCCCAGGTGCAAGGGTACGTGATGTCTCGGATCGTGTTTTCCGGATCCTTAAGGGGGAGGGGGAGCAGCCCCAAGTCGTAGTCCACATTGGCACTAACGACATAGGTAGGAAAGGGGACAAGGATGTCAGGCAGGCCTTTAGGGAGCTAGGATGGAAGCTCAGAGCGAGAACAAACAGAGTTGTTATCTCTGGGTTGTTGCCCGTGCCACGTGATAGTGAGATGAGGAATAGGGAGAGAGAGCAATTAAACACGTGGCTACAGGGATGGTGCAGGCGGGAGGGATTCAGATTTCTGGATAACTGGGGCTCTTTCTGGGGAAGGTGGGACCTCTATAGACAGGATGGTCTACATCTGAACCTGAGGGGCACCAATATCCTGGGGGGGAGATTTGTTAGTACTCTTTGGGGGGGTTTAAACTAATTCAGCAGGGGCATGGGAACCTGGATTGTAGTTTTGGGGTGCGAGAGATTGAGAGTAGAGAGGTCAGGAGCACAGTTTTGACTTCGCAGGAGGGCGGCAGTGTTCAGGTCTGTGGTTTGAAGTGTGTCTATTTCAATGCCAGGAGTATACGAAATAAGGTAGGGGAACTGGCAGCATGGGTTGGTACCTGGGACTTCGATGTTGTGGCCATTTCAGAGACATGGATAGAGCAGGGACAGGAATGGTTGTTGCAGGTTCCGGGGTTTAGGTGCTTTAGTAAGGTCAGAGAAGGGGGCAAAAGAGGGGGAGGTGTGGCGCTGCTAGTCAAGGACAGTATTACGGTGGTAGAAAGGATGCAAGATGGGGACTCTTCTTCCGAGGTAGTATGGGCTGAGGTTAGAAACAGGAAAGGAGAGGTCACCCTGTTGGGAGTTTTCTATAGGCCACCTAATAGTTCTAGAGATGTAGAGGAAAGGATGGCGAAGATGATTCTGGAAAAGAGCGAAAGTAACAGGGTAGTTGTTATGGGAGACTTTAACTTTCCTAATATTGACTGGAAAAGATATAGTTCGAGTACATTGGATGGGTCGTTCTTTGTACAATGTGTGCAGGAGGGTTTTCTGACACAATATGTTGACAGGCCAACAAGAGGTGAGGCCACTTTGGATTTGGTTTTGGGTAATGAACCAGGCCAGGTGTTAGATCTGGAGGTAGGTGAACACTTTGGAGACAGTGACCACAATTCGGTGACCTTTACGTTAGTGATGGAAAGGGATAAGTATACCCCGCAGAGCAAGAGTTATAGCTGGGGGAAGGGCAATTATGATGCCATTAGACATGACTTAGGATGTGTTGGTTGGAGAAGTAGGCTGCAAGGGTTGGGCACACTGGATATGTGGAGCTTGTTCAAGGAACAGCTATTGCATGTTCTTGATAAGTACGTACCAGTCAGGCAGGGAGGAAGGGGTCGAGCGAGGGAACCGTGGTTTACCAAAGAAGTGGAATCTCTTGTTAAGAGGAAGAAGGAGGCCTATGTGAAGATGAGGCGTGAAGTTTCAGTTGGGGCGCTTGATAGTTACAAGGAAGCGAGGAAGGATCTAAAGAGAGAGCTGAGACGAGCAAGGAGGGGACATGAGAAGTCTTTGGCAGGTAGGATCAAGGAAAACCCAAAAGCTTTCTATAGGTATGTCAGGAATAAAAGAATGACTAGGGTAAGAGTAGGGCCAGTCAAGGACAGTGGTGGGAAGTTGTGTGTGGAGGCTGAGGAGATAAGCGAGATACTAAATGAATACTTTTCGTCAGTATTCACTCAAGAAAAAGATAATATTGAGGAGGAGAATGCTGAGACCCAGGCTATTAGAATAGATGGCATTGAGGTGCGTAGGGAAGAAGTGTTGGCAATTCTGGACAAGGTGAAAATAGATAAGTCCCCGGGGCCGGATGGGATTTATCCTAGGATTCTCTGGGAAGCCAGGGAAGAGATTGCTGAGCCTTTGGCTTTGATTTTTAGGTCATCATTGGCTACAGGAATAGTGCCAGAGGACTGGAGGAGAGCAAATGTGGTCCCTTTGTTCAAGAAGGGGAGTAGAGATAACCCCGGTAACTATAGGCCGGTGAGCCTCACGTCTGTGGTGGGTAAAGTCTTGGAGAGGATTATAAAAGATACGATTTATAATCATCTAGATAGGAATAATATGATTAGGGATAGTCAGCATGGTTTTGTGAAGGGTAGGTCATGCCTCACAAACCTTATCGAGTTCTTTGAGAAGGTGACTGAACAGGTAGACGAGGGTAGAGCAGTTGATGTGGTGTATATGGATTTCAGTAAAGCGTTTGATAAGGTTCCCCACGGTCGGCTATTGCAGAAAATACGGAGGCTGGGGATTGAGGGTGATTTAGAGATGTGGATCAGAAATTGGCTAGTTGAAAGAAGACAGAGAGTGGTAGTTGATGGGAAATGTTCAGAATGGAGTTCAGTTACGAGTGGCGTACCACAAGGATCTGTTCTGGGGCCGTTGCTGTTTGTCATTTTTATAAATGACCTAGAGGAGGGCGCAGAAGGATGGGTGAGTAAATTTGCAGACGACACTAAAGTCGGTGGAGTTGTAGACAGTGCGGAAGGATGTTGCAGGTTACAGAGGGACATAGATAAGCTGCAGAGCTGGGCTGAGAGGTGGCAAATGGAGTTTAATGTGGAGAAGTGTGAGGTGATTCACTTTGGAAAGAATAACAGGAATGCGGAATATTTGGCTAATGGTAAAATTCTTGGTAGTGTGGATGAGCAGAGGGATCTCGGTGTCCATGTACATAGATCCCTGAAAGTTGCCACCCAGGTTGATAGGGTTGTGAAGAAGGCCTATGGTGTGTTGGCCTTTATTGGTAGAGGGATTGAGTTCCGGAGCCATGCGGTCATGATGCAGCTGTACCAAACTCTGGTACGGCCGCATTTGGAGTATTGCGTACAGTTCTGGTCGCCTCATTATAGGAAGGACGTGGAAGCTTTGGAACGGGTGCAGAGGAGATTTACCAGGATGTTGCCTGGTATGGAGGGAAAATCTTATGAGGAAAGGCTGATGGACTTGAGGTTGTTTTTGTTAGAGAGAAGAAGGTTAAGAGGTGACTTAATAGAGGCATACAAAATGATCAGAGGGTTAGATAGGGTGGACAGCGAGAGCCTTCTCCCGCGGATGGAGGTGGCTAGCACGAGGGGACATAGCCTTAAATTGAGGGGTAATAGATATAGGACAGAGGTCAGAGGTGGGTTTTTTACGCAAAGAGTGATGAGGCCGTGGAATGCCCTACCTGCAACAGTAGTGAACTCGCCAACATTGAGGGCATTTAAAAATTTATTGGATAAGCATATGGATGATAAGGGCATAGTGTAGGTTAGATGGCCTTTAGTTTTTTTTTTTTTTTTCTCCATGTCGGTGCAACATCGAGGGCCGAAGGGCCTGTACTGCGCTGTATCGTTCTATGTTCTATGTTCTATGTGTGTGTGTGGGGAGTGTAATGTGTGTGTGTGGCTGGGATGAGTGTGTGTGGGGGGTGTAATGTGTGTGTGAGGCTGGGATGAGTGTGTGTGGGGAGTGTAATGTGTGTGTGCGGCTGGGATGAGTGTGTGTGGGGAGTGTAATGTGTGTGTGTGGCTGGGATGTGTGTGTGTGGGGAGTGTAATGTGTGTGTGTGGCTGGGATGAGTGTGTGTGGGGGGTGTAATGTGTGTGTGCGGCTGGGATGAGTGTGTGTGGGGAGTGTAATGTGTGTGTGTGGCTGGGATGAGTGTGTGTGGGGAGTGTAATGTGTGTATGTGGCTGGGATGAGTGTGTGTGGGGAGTGTAATGTGTGTGTGAGGCTGGGATGAGTGTCTGTGGGGAGTGTAATGTGTGCGTGTGGCTGGGATGAGTGTGTGTGGGGAGTGTAATGTGTGTGTGCCGCTGGGATGAGTGTGTGTGGGGAGTGTAATGTGTGTGTGCGGCTGGGATGAGTGTGTGTGGGGAGTGTAATGTGTGTGTGGGGCTGGGGTGAGTGTGTGTGGGGAGTGTAATGTGTGTGCGGCTGGGATGAGTGTGTGTGGGGAGTGTAATGTGTGTGTGCGGCTGGGATGAGTGTGTGTGGGGAGTGTAATGCGTGTGGCTGGGATGAGTGTGTGTGGGGGGTGTAATGTGTGTGTGCGGCTGGGATGAGTGTGTGTGGGGAGTGTAATGCGTGTGGCTGGGATGAGTGTGTGTGGGGAGTGTAATGTGTGTGTGCCGCTGGTTTGAATGTGTGTGGGAGTGTAATGTGTGTGTGCGGCTGGGATGAGTGTGTGTGGGGAGTGTAATGTGTGTGTGTGGCTGGGATGAGTGTGTGTGGGGAGTGTAATGTGTGTGTGCGGCTGGGATGAGTGTGTGTGGGGAGTGTAATGTGTGTGTGGCTGGGATGAGTGTGTGTGGGGAGTGTAATGTGTGTGCGGCTGGGATGAGTGTGTGTGGGGAGTGTAATGTGTGTGTGTGGCTAGGATGAGTGTGTGTGGGGAGTGTAATGTGTGTGTGCAGCTGGGATGAGTGTGTGTGGGGAGTGTAATGTGTGTGTGGGGCTGGGATGAGTGTGTGTGGGGAGTGTAATGTGTGTGTGTGGCTGGGATGAGTGTGTGTGGGGAGTGTAATGTGTGTGTGCGGCTGGGATGAGTGTGTGTGGGGAGTGTAATGTGTGTGTGCGGCTGGGATGAGTGTGTGTGGGGAGTGTAATGTGTGTGTGAGGCTGGGGTGAGTGTGTGTGGGGAGTGTAATGTGTGTGTGCGGCTGGGATGAGTGTGTGTGGGGAGTGTAATGTGTGTGTGCGGCTGGGATGAGTGCGTGTGGGGAGTGTAATGTGTGTGTGCGGCTGGGATGAGTGTGTGTGGGGAGTGTAATGTGTGTGCGGCTGGGATGAGTGTGTGTGGGGAGTGTAATGTATGTGCGGCTGGGATGAGTGTGTGTGGGGAGTGTAATGTGTGTGTGCGGCTGGGATGAGTGTGTGCGCGGAGTGTAATGTGTGTGGGGCTGGGATGAGTGTGTGTGGGGAGTGTAATGTGTGTGTGCGGCTGGGATGAGTGTGTGTGGGGAGTGTAATGTGTGTGCGGTTGGGATGAGTGTGTGTGGGGAGTGTAATGTGTGTGTGCGGCTGGGATGAGTGTGTGTGGGGAGTGTAATGTGTGTGAGCGGCTGCGATGAGTGTGTGGGGAGTTTAATGTGTGTGTGCGGCTGGGATGAGTGTGTGTGGGGAGTGAAATCTGTGTGTGAGGCTGGGATGAGTGTGTGTGGGGAGTGTAATGTGTGTGTGAGGCTGGGATGAGTGTGTGTGGGGAGTGTAATGTGTGTGCGGTTGGGATGAGTGTGTGTGGGGAGTGTAATGTGTGTGTGCGGCTGGGATGAGTGTGTGTGGGGAGTGTAATGTGTGTGAGCGGCTGCGATGAGTGTGTGTGGGGAGTTTAATGTGTGTGTGCGGCTGGGATGAGTGTGTGTGGGGAGTGAAATCTGTGTGTGAGGCTGGGATGTGTGTGTGTGGGGAGTGTAATGTCTGTGTGCGGCTGGGATGAGTGTGTGTGGGGGGTGTAATGTGTGTGTGAGGCTGGGATGAGTGTGTGTGGGGAGTGTAATGTCTGTGTGCGGCTGGGATGAGTGTGTGTGGGGGGTGTAATGTGTGTGTTGGACTGGGGTGAGTGTGTGTGGGGAGTGTAATGTGTGTGCGGCTGGGATGAGTGTGTGTGGGGGGTGTAATGTGTGTGTGTGGCTGGGATGAGTGTGTGTGGGGAGGGTCATGTGTGTGTGCGGCTGGGGTGAGTGTGTGTGGGGAGTGTAATGTGTGTGTGAGGCTGGGATGAGTGTGTGTGGGGAGTGTAATGTGTGTGTGCGGTGGGATGGTGTGTGTGGGGAGTGTAATGTGTGTGTGCGGCTGGGATGAGTGTGTGTGAGGAGTGTAATGTGTGTGTGCGGCTGGGATGAGTGTGTATGGGGAGTGTAATGTGTGTGCGGCTGGGATGAGTGTGTGTGGGGAGTGTAATGTGTGTGTGCAGCTGGGATGATTGTGTGTGGGGAGTGTAATGTCTGTGTGTGTGGCTGGGATGAGTGTGTGTGGGGAGTGTATGTGTGTGTGCGGCTGGGATGAGTGTGTGTGGGGAGTGTAATGTGTGTGTGTGGCTGGGATGAGTGTGTGTGGGGAGTGTAATGTGTGTGTGCGGCTGGGATGAGTGTGTGTGGGGAGTGTAATGTGTGTGTGGGGCTGGGATGAGTGTGTGTGGGGAGTGTAATGTGTGTGAGCGGCTGGGGTGAGTGTGTGTGGGGAGTGTAATGTGTTTGTGCGGCTGGGATGTGTGTGTGTGGGGAGTGTAATGTGTGTGTGCGGCTGGGATGAGTGTGTGTGGGGAGTGTAATGTGTGTGTGCGGCTGGGATGAGTGTGTGTGGGGAGTGTAATGTGTGTGTGCGGCTGGGATGAGTGTGTGTGGGGAGTGTAATGTGTGTGTGGGGCTGGGATGAGTGTGTGTGGGGAGTGTTATGTGTGTGTGCGGCTGGGATGAGTGTGTGTGGGGAGTGTAATGTGTGTGTGTGGCTGGGATGAGTGTGTGTGGGGAGTGTAATGTGTGTGTGCGGCTGGGATGAGTGTGTGTGGGGAGGGTAATGTGTGTGTGCGGCTGGGATGAGTGTGTGTGGGGAGTGTAATGTGTGTGTGCGGCTGGGATGAGTGTGTGTGGGGAGTGTAATGTGTGTGTGGGGCTGGGATGAGTGTGTGTGGGGAGTGTAATGTGTGTGTGCGGCTGGGATGAGTGTGTGTGGGGAGTGTAATGTGTGTGTGCGGCTGGGATGAGTGTGTGTGGGGAGTGTAATGTGTGTGTGCGGCTGGGATGAGTGTGTGTGGGGAGTGTAATGTGTGTGTGCGGCTGGGATGAGTGTGTGTGTGCGAATCCGGCACCGATTTTCATTGGAATCGATTATGTTCCACGTGGCGTGGTGCTCGCCTCTTAACAGTCGCTGAATCGGCCCAGGTGCCAGTTTTACTGCCGTGGAACTCCACCAATCCTCCTCCGGCGTCAACCCTTAGTCTCAGCAACAGAGAATCCAGCTGCTAGTCTGTTGGTGCAAATGGCCAACAGGCCGATGTCGAGAAGGGCCATGGCCCCTGATCATGCTGATCATGCCGTACTTTCACCCAATGTCCGGGAAAACCATGCTGAGGCAGGTGCAAAGTCTACAGCATTAGGAGTTCCGCGGGAGCGACCTCAGGGACCGCATGCGGAATGTCTGATAACAAAACAAACATCGATCCCGTCTAGTGTCAATGGACTCGGAAGACAATTTTGTGAGGCCCTGTTTGAACGCGTGCACTGCGCGCTCCGCCAGCCCATCGGAAGCTGGATGGTACGGGGCGGTGTGAATATACCGCCTCCCGCTTATCTTCATAAAACCAGCGAACTCCTCACTTGTGAAGGGAGTGCTGTTGTCCGTGAGAGGTACTTGGGAGGCCGTGCGTGCTGAAAGACAAACGCATCTTCTCGATGGTTGTCTGGGACATTGTTGCCGCCATCTTATGCACCTTGAGCCACTTCGATTGGGCATCAATCCATAAGAGGATCATGGATCCTTGAAAAGGGCCGGCGAAATCCGCATGCCAGCGCGCCCAAGGCCGCCCTGGCCATTCCCAGTGATGTAGGGGCGCGGCCTGCGGAAGCTTCTGATGCTCCTGGCAAATGGAGCAGTTTTGGGCCACCTTCTCAATGTCGGTGTCGAGGCCTGGCCACCAGACATAACTCCGGGCCAACATTTCCATTTTGGTCACACCTGGATGCCCATTAAGCAAGTCTCTCAGTATCAGCTCCTGTCCTTTTTCCGGGACAATCACACGCGTCCCCCACAAGAGGATACCGTCTTCCACGCTGAATTCTGACAGCTTGGAGGGAAATACCCGCAACTCGCCTGGTAGCTGTCTATGCTGCCCACCATACAGGACTAGGTGCCGAACCTTTGACAGGACTGGCTCCGTCTGGGTCCACTCACGGATCTGTGATGCCGTGACAGGCAAGGTGTCCATAAAATTCAGGGTCGCCTATTGTGGGGGTCGACATGGGGCTGGTCGACAAAGGCAATCGGCTCAGTACGTCGGCATTCGCTATCTGGGTCCCTGGTTTATGCTCCAGAGAATACTCGTATGCAGCGAGCAGCAAAGCCCAGCGCTGGATCCGTGCGGAAGCAATGGGCGGTATTGGCTTATCCTCTCGGAAAAGTCCCAGCAGAGGCTCAGATCGGTCATGAAAGTGAAGCAGCGGGCATACACGTGCTGGTGGAAGCGTTTCAACGCAATGATCAGCGCCAGGCCCTCCTTCTCGATCTGCGGGTACTTATTTTCCGCTGCAGTCAGTGTGCGGGAGGCGAAATCTATTGGCTGCTCGACTGCATTTTCCATCCTGTGGGACAGGACGGCCACGTGGAGGCATCACACGTGATGAGCAAAGGCTGTGCAGGATCAGAGTGGGTTAGTAACCCAGAGGACGACAATTGTTAATTGTTGCTTTATCTGCTGAAAAGTGGATTCTTGCAGCCGACCCCAACAGAAGGTGTAATGGGACCAGTTTGGTCGGCAGGTTCAGGAGAAATTACCCGCAGTAATTTACAAGGCCGAGAAAAGAATGAAGACCCAAAGTGTCCATCGGGGCGAAGGCCTGTCCCGGGCGGATGCCTGTCGGGGTGGAAGCCTGACTGGGCGGAGGCCTGATGGGGTGGGGGCCTGTTGGGGCAGAGGCCTATTGGGGCAGAGGCCTGTCGGGGCGGAGGCATACAGGCCCCTGTCTGTATTAATAGTTACATACAGGCCTCAGTGTGTATTAATAGTTACATACAGGCCCCTGTCTGTATTGATAGTTACATACAGGCCCCTGTGTGTATTAATAGTTACATACAGGCCTCAGTGTGTATTGATAGTTACATACAGGCCCCTGTGTGTATTAATAGTTACATACAGGCCCCTGTGTTCATTGATAGTTACATACAGGCCCCTGTGTGTATTAATAGTTACATACAGGCCCCTGTGTTCATTGATAGTTACTGATGGCCGGGAGGCAGGGTCCAGCTCCAACTGTAGGTAGGCGTGACTCATGTCCAATTTCGTAAACGAGAGTCGGCCTGCAAGCTTCGCGTAGAGATCTCCTGTGCGGGGCCGGGGAGATCGGTTGAGCCGGGAAGCCGTGTTCACCGTTAGTTTATAGTCACCGCACAATCGAACCGTGTTATCCAACTTCATTATCGGTACGCCTGGCGCTTCCCAGTCAGTGAAACAGACGGAGGGAGTGTGAGGGGAGAGAGGGTGTGTGAGGGGAGGGAGGGTGCGTGGAGGGAGGGTGTGTGGAGGGAGGGTATTTGGAGGGAGGGTGTGTGGAGGGAGGGTGAGGGGAGGGTGGATGCGGGGAGGAGGCGGGAGGGAGGATGCGGGGAGGGAGGATGCGGGGAGGGAGGGATGGTGTGGGGAGGGAGGGTGAGGGAGGGA